>NW_027467152.1:327500-382500 GCF_046128005.1 Genypterus blacodes | reverse complement strand
AATGGTAAAGTGCTCAAGCTTCTTTCCTGTTTCACATGCTTCACTTCCTGTTGCGTCTCATTTAACGCACTGACCAATGACCGTGTGACTCTGCTTACCTTACTCTTCATTGGCTGAAGTGTTTATAGAGTAAATCCCACACAGAAGAAGAAGAAACTTTATTGGGTCAAATCACATACGAGAACATCGATCTGATATTTGTCTTGCGTCTCTCACACACACACACACACACACACACACACACACACACACACACACACACACACACACACACACACACACACACACACACACACACACACACACACACACACACACACACACACACACACACACACACACACACACACACACACACACTTGCTAAAGGGCACCTCGGCAAACTGGCAACAGGAGGAGGTAAAGAAGAAGAAGAAGTCCACTTTCTTGGTCCATACGGGACTCGAACCGACAACTCTCCGGTTGAACTGAGCAGTGCTTGTAGTTCTCCGTTTCATAGGCGAGCAGGCCTCCTGACCTTCGACATCATCGCAGTTTTGACACTTTGAAGCCTTATTGGAGCCACTTAGAAGAATGACAGAAATGCAGTCCTACTGTTGATCTGAGAGGAATCAGATCAGATCACATCATGCAAGAGACGTCTCATTAAAAATCTAGTTCTTCCCCACCAGGCTTCTGTTTGCGTGTCTGAAACACTCCTGCATGAGTTCCATCCTGGCTGGGACAAATCAAAGTGGCCTTGAACTCAACATCTGTGGCTCCATCCATCACCTGAGACTCTTACTGAGCCCGTGGTTTTGTGTTTGTTTCTGATACGACCTCTTGTGGCCCATGGAGCTGGAGGCATTTAGCTCAGCCCAGTCAGTCAGTCAGTCAGTCAGTCAGGTAGAAGCACATGGAAACACGGAGGTCACACAGTTAAAAGATTCCCAGGTCCCATGAGACCTTTTCCACATTACATCACGGGTGCTTTTATGGCCCCCTGTAACTTGTAGGTTGTGGGTGTCATGGTTCAGAAGCTCCACACGTACACACATGCATCGTGTTCCATACTCACATGAAGCTGCTCATCATCTGTTTGGTGTCCTCTGAGCTTCTGGAGTTGGCAAAGCTGATGAAGGAGCAGTAGACTGCGATCCAGGCGCACCACTTCAGCTACAACACAAACACATGACACACAGCTCATCGGCACAAGGCCCCACAATGCACCTCTCCTCAGCCTTCGGTCTGTGGCAAATCAAAGTGACGTCAAATTCACTTCCAAATGTTTGAAAGGGAAGAGGATCTGCAGCCTCGTCTCAGAGTCACAGAGCCACCGCTGCTTAGCCCTTAACACTTTTGCCCCACAGAAGTTTGCGGGTTTGATCCTCGACCGCGGCTTTAGGGATGCCAGCACATCTCCTGGGCACTGCTGAGGTGCCCTTGAGCAAGGCATCTCACCCCCAGGATTTCCCCTTCATAAAATAAAGAGCTTATGCTTTGAGTATGTATTATAGTATGGATCATAACCCTCTGTAGACTTTCTGTCCCTGACTCCTCCTGCTTTCCATCTGGATTTGTTTGCCGAGAGCAGAAAGGCAACAGGCACCCTTCATAAATGGAACAAATGGCAGGCAGACTTTCTACCGTGTGTGTGTGTGTGTGTGTGTGTGTGTGTGTGTGTGTGTGTGTGTGTGTGTGTGTGTGTGTGTGTGTGTGTGTGTGTGTGTGTGTCTCACCTTGAGCATCAGCCCACACATGCTGAAGATCATGCCAAGGAGATTCATGTAGTCCGGGGTGGGGTCTTCTAGTGTGGGGTTGGTCTCTGTGCTGGGGGGCTTGTACCTACAACAACACATGCAGACATCAACCAAAACAACCTTTGACCCCGTGACGTCAGTGTGCTACATTTAGCTGCAGATAGTAACATTGTGTTTTCCTGTTGAACTGATCGAGCCAGGTCACGTGAGACTCCATGTCTGAGTCTGATAAGAACGACTGAATATGAAACGATTACCGTGTAAACCCGGTGGCTAGTCGCTAATCCCGCTGGGCTACAATCACTGAGGTGAACTTTCAACCATCACAGTTCTGTTTTCTCTATGAAATACGAACCGTAAAATCTTATTTTGTCTCCTCGGGTCTGCCATGTTGTTGGAGGACATCATTGTTCAAACTCTGCTCCTGGTGTTACCACTCAAATAAATGTTTTGAAGCCTGCAGATGGAAACGCAGCTGAAGAGTTTAGGCTAATAGGCTAAAAGGGACCCGAGATTTCCGGTGTATTTCAAAGTAAAAGGTTGGTGTTATTTATGTATGGAGCTATACACGGGGAATGCGTTGTGAAGCTTTTATTTTGACAGATACGTCAATCCCAGCGTGCATTGCGCGTGTTAACGGAAATGAGAATCTACGGCTGCGCTGCTTAAACATGGACGGAAGCCACTGAGGTAAACAACACACCTGCATGCTTACACAGGACACGCTTAAGATCAGAAACGATGGGAAATCCCTGAAATTTACCTCCTCCGCAAAAACAGTTCTAGTAAGTACGCGAACTGTAGAAATGTCTCGCTAACTTTCGCGCCGCCGTTGCTATGCTCTAGTGTCCGTGATGTGGAAGCACACAGCAATAGAAACCTACATTTAATCACTCAACCATTGATTCTCCGATTTAACATGACATAATGAGGCATACTGCGAGTTATGTCTGGTGTTTGTATGAAACCTCAGGTCAAACACGCTTTTTGACCCCTTTGCTGTCCTTACCAATGCCTGATTGTTATTCCTGTGCAACGACAAAGTGCTCAATTTTCACTGCCAAAGGGACGAGATGAGAGCATGTAGTGATGTATGTTTCGACGTCTTTCTAGCTAAATCCACCACCAAACAGGGACACTAGTTAATGTGGAACAGCTGCTTCTCTCCAGATCGTGTTTGTAGTTTCTGTTATTTTTTCCATTGAGTAATTGTGTGAACTTAATGTTAATTGAACAAAGTGTTATTTAAACGTGTGGAGCATCACATTCTGCATATCATTTGCACAGATGAGGCCATGGCGTTTCCTCTGCCCAAACCTCAGGTCCCTCAGCTTCCCCAGCTTCTGCTCAGGACCATAGACTGTCTCCAAGGCGCCGTCAGAGCCGTTCGCTTCAATGGTACAAGCCTAAATGTTGTGATCATACTGACCACTGTCCACAGACCAGATCTCACCATTGAGCAGATTGAAGTTTGTTAACGAGGACAGAGTTAAATCTGCTTTTGCATCCTCTGGCTTTCCTCCGTCAGCTGATGGAAACTACCTGCTGTCCTGCGGCAGTGACAAATCTCTGAAGCTGTGGAGCTCGAGCCGAGGGACCCTGCTGAAGACGTACAGCGGCCACGGCTACGAGGTCCTGGACGCTGACAGGTGAGGGACGTCTCTCAGCCGGCTCCACTCTGACAGTGTCACACTCAGATGGCGTCAGGAATGGGTGGGAAGCAGCGTGTAATGCTCATGAACGCCTGTGCCATCATCACCCTTTGTACCCCGCATGTCCCAACGCTGTGTTTCTCACTTCCACAGCTCCTTTGACAACAGCCAGATTTGTTCCTGCAGCTCTGACAAGACGGTGATCCTGTGGGACGTCGCCACAGGCCAGGTCACACGAAAACTCCGAGGGCACGCCGGGGTCAGTTGTGTTGTTTTATCCCCAAGATGTCCCACAGGGGGCAGCATTACATCAACACGATAGGCCTACACACCTGTGGCACATAGGAACTACATGTGTTGTTCTCCAAATGCCTTCACACCTTCGCCTGTGAGCGTCTTCTCTCTGCTTCAGCCTCCACTGGAGCCTGTTGCATTTAATGAGGCTCAGTTATTAGCTCTACATACGCCCAGGTCCATTACAGGTCCAGAGAATGGATCTGTTCCCCAGGGCCGGGTCATGATGCCGTGTTTGGGTTTGTGAGCTGCTTGGGGGCTCAAAGTGATGAAGAAGCTCTGATGAATGGACTGAAATGTTGTGTTCACAGAAAGTCAACTGTGTCCAGTTCAATGAGGAGGCCACGGTCATCCTGTCGGGTGAGTCTGCACACACACTCGGTCTGAAGCCATGAAGCTGGTGTAAGCATGTGTCTGTTATTGTGTTATTGTGTTATTGTGTTATTGTATATAGCAGCATGTTGTCCTTTGTTCAAGGTTCTGATGTGCGTGGTCAGTTCCTGATCCTTGTGTTGTGTGTTCTTCTCCCCTCAGGGTCCATAGATGGGACGGTGCGGTGCTGGGACACCCGGTCCCGCAGGTTTGAGCCCATCCAGGTTCTGGACGAAGCACGAGACGGCGTCAGCAGCCTGAAGGTGGCGCAACACGAGCTGCTCACAGGGTCAGAACTCTCAGACAGTCCATTATTATGATGATCTTATGACAGCAGTTCAGACTTTGAACTCCTCTGCACTGTTTGAAAGAAGAAGCTTCGTCTCCACGCCGACCGCTGAACAGAGAACGTGATTGAAGTCTTCATTGTGAATATATTGGAAGCTGTTGTGTTCAGGTCGGTGGACGGCAGAGTGAGGCGCTACGACCTGAGGATGGGACAGCTTCACGTAGACTTCATCAACAGTCAGTCACAGCTTGACCTTCACTTTGATGAATATCCATAAGGTGTTACATGTCATGTTACATGAAGATGTGTGTGTTTGTGTTGCAGGTCCTGTCACATGTGTGTGTTTCAGTCAGGACGGTCAGTGCACCCTGACCTCCAGTCTGGATTCCACAGTCAGGCTGCTGGATAAGAGCACCGGGGAAATGCTGGGCGAGTGAGTGACTCTCTCTCCTCTCAACCTCCGGGGCAACAAATCCGACAGCTTGATTTGTTTCGGGGGCGGCTGCCGGTCCGAGTCCCGTCTGGACAGAGAAAGCGGACTGGCAGCTGGAGAGTTGCCAGTTTGCCTCCAGGTCACTGCCGAGGTGCCGCTGAGCAAGGCACCGAACCCCCCAAACTGCTCTCATGGCTGCTCTGCGCTGACTCTTCTTCTTCTTCTTCTTCTTCTTCTTCTTCTTCTTCTTCTTCTTCTTCTTCTTCTTCTTCTTCTTCTTCTTCTTCTTCTTCTTCTTCTTCTTCTTCTTCTTCTTCTTCTTCTTCTTCTTCTTCTTCTTCTTCTTCTTCTTCTTCTTCTTCTTCTTCTTCTTCTTCTTCTTCTGCTCCTCCTCCTCCTCCTCCTCCTCCTCCCCCTAAATGCTGGATTGAACTTGTTCTAAGGGTGTTAGGACATTTAGAGCGGCTCTGCTTATCACAGTCAAATCTATGAACCTGACCTCCCAGGAGCCACAGGGTAGAAGGTCAGGTGATCCAGGTGAAAGGTCACAGTAGAGCTGGGGTCCTGCAGCAGGGCGCGCTTTGATGGCCCCAGATGTACAAATTGATAAGAACATCTCCTGAGATAATAACTACAGAAACAAAACATTATAAGCTTTGCAAAGTTGTGATTTATTGGCTTGTGTCACCGTTCTTCTTCATCCTCCCCTCTCCTCATCCTCTCTTCTAACGTCTGCACATTTGTCCATGATAACAAGGTGATTGGTATTGAAAATAGGCTGTGTGTGTGTGTGTGTGTGTGTGTGTGTGTGTGTGTGTGTGTGTGTGTGTGTGTGTGTGTGTGTGTGTGTGTGTGTGTGTGTGTGTGTGTGTGTGTGTGTGTGTGTGTGTGTGTGTGTGTGTGTGTGTGTGTGTGTGAGTCGCTTTGGATAAAAGCGTCTGCCAAATGATCGTAATGTAATGTAATGTGTGTGTGTGTGTGTCTCTCTCTCAGGTACACAGGACATAAGATGAAGGGTTACAAACTGGACTGTTGTCTCTCCAGTAAAGACACACACGTCCTGAGCTGCTCAGAGGACGGACACGTCTACTGCTGGGACCTGGTGGAGGTAAACAGATTTATTACCTCAAAGTCTGCAAAGGGGCGTGGCCTATAAGGACGGTGCACATGCGCCCTAAAGAATCTGGGAAGCAAACTTCAATTCTACTGACTTAGGGTTCAAAAGTGAGTCAGTGAGCCTGCTGCTAATCTGACCCACAAACCATGCTCTCCTTGGCAGAGGTATTGATTGATTTCCTGCCATTCTTTGCTCCAGGGGTCTTTGTCCTTGAAGCTGCCAGTGGGGAAAGCTGTGGTCCAGTCGCTGTCGTTCCACCCCACAGAGACCCGCCTGCTCACAGCGATGGAGGGGCGTGTCCAGGTGTGGGGGGTGGAGCCAGAGGAGACAGACGAAGAGGCAATGGCCACATAGGGAGAGCGACAGGATGTGTGCGTGTACGTGTACTTGTACGTGTACGGCGATGAGTCTGTGTATAGTTTGGGTAAATTACAGTTCCCTCTCTGTTTATCATCTCAGGTGTGTGTGTGTGTGTGTGGGGGGGGGGGGTCAAAAGTCCCTGTATGCTGCTACACACACACTGGAGAGGCTTTGGGTTTGTTTGTATGAATGTGAAACAACGGCTTATTTTCTCTACAAAACCCTGAATAAATGACTTTTTTAGTAAATTGGAGGATTTGATGTCAGAGCTCAACTTTCAACCAATGAGCTTTTATTTCCTCTTCCATCAGGAACTGTACACAAGTGGAACTGTACACAAGTGGAACTGTACACAAGTGGAACTGTACACAAGTGGAACTGTACACAAGTGGAACATTTCACAAAATAAGTTAATCAACATCACACATGAATGACAAAAAAATAAATAATTGATCAAACATTAATACATTTTCTGTACCTTGAGGCGTGGAGCTTCAGGCCAAACCAAAGCAGTGCTGCATCCTTCACCTTCCTCTTCATCCATGCTTAACTCATCACAAGTTGTAAAATAAATCTGCCATAGTTTATTGACAGAAACAGTCAAGTCAATCCTTAACTTGTATGTTTTTAGATCATAGAAGGCTTCGCTGAAGTTCAGTGTGTCCTCTCATTGTATGTTACATTTTCTCAAGTTGAAGAAAATGCAGTGTGATGAAGCCACTGTGCAGTGACTCCCAGAGCAATGAATAAGGAGTGGAATCATTCTGATCCAAAGAAAGAAACTCATCAACAGAAGCTGACCTGCTGCTCGCCCTCTTTTACAAGCAAGCGTGCAGATTTACTGCAGAGAAGTACTGTTACTGTGTTTGACTTGTGTCAGAGGCAGATTGTTTGCTGTGTCAGGTTCTCTCTCCCACAAGCTGTGGGAGAGAGAAATAAAAACTAGGCTACGGACAGAAGTGAGCATTTGTGAACAGCAATATGTGTGTGTGTGTGTGATACACCTCATCAGTCTGGAGGTAGAAAAAAGAAAAAACTCACCTTGGAGTCCCACTCATATCCAAACCCTGAAGTGTGTCAGCAGCTGTCCTCATCACCGTTACGTTTGGTACAAGAGTGGAAAGAAGACTGGTGATGAAGCACAGACCATTGTGAAGGACACTAGTGATCATGAGGACAGCCTCTCCTGTGCTCTGAAGGATTTTGAGCGTTTCCCCTCTCCTCCTAAGTGTGAGTGAATGTTTCATAGCTCCACCTGCTGCAGCTTTCATCCTGACTCACAGGATCATTACTAAAAAGGAAACAAAGAGACAGAAAACTGGAGCAGGATTTCTTCTTTTTGTCTGAAGCTGCAGGCTGAGCTGTTAAACTTCCTGTTTGACTGAACGTTTCCACTGAAACATCACAGAGGTTTTCACATCCATCATCTATTTCAGAATCTTTCAGTCTTTGTCTTTCCTGCAGACTTTGTCCTCCAGCAGGTTTGAACCTTTAATTCTTGAATCCAGGACAGAACTCAGTGAAATCTGAATATTCAGACCAAATCCAATCCACACAAACTATCATCAGGTGACAACGGCTGAGAGAGCAACGATGGCTCAGATGTTTGTGCTGCTCCAAAGAGCACACATAATGAGAGTTAGGATCAGAGTCAGAGTCTGTGCATCAGCTGACAACATGAGAGCAAAGTGAGGAGGCTTCACATTTCTTCATGATTGGTCAGCCAGCATGAAGCTTTTTTCATGCTGGTGTTTCATAGACGTGGCAGCATAAAGACAGGGAAGCAGGATTACTGAGGCTGTCAGCTGTCAGTGCTGCTGGAGCTAGCAGGAGATAGCAGGAGATTCTCCATCCGTGTGTCACGGAATGGAGAGAACACACACACACACACACACACACACACACACACACACACACACAAAGATTCTCCTCTCTGTGGTGTTTAAAGTCTGTTTTTATCTTTTAGGTCTCCTCCCTCGTGTTACATTCAAGGAGAAGGATCAGGACTACTCTCTGACAATCAGTGACGTGACACAGTCAGCTGAATATCGCTTCAAATTCATTGCAACCTATAGATCAGCAGGAAGAAAATATGATCTTGAATATCAGACTGATCTGCCCGGTACATTCCTGACTGTCACAGGTACTGATGGACACAAAGTGATGAATACACATGCAGCATAAATATCACACAGACTGATGCATGTGTGTGTGTCTCTTCTCAGATCTGCATGTGGAGGTCAGACGCTTGTCTCCTACCAGCACAGAGCTGAAGTGTGTCCATAGCTGTCCTGCGTCTGTCGTTTGGTTCAGGAGTGGACGGGAGACTGATGATGAAGGAGCGTCTCTGACAGTGGACTCTTCTCCTGCAGACAGCTTCTCCTGTGCTCTGAGAGGATACGAGCGTTTCCCCTCTGCTCTTGTGTGTGAGTGACTTCACTGTGTTCCTCTAGCACAGCGCCACCTGCTGGAGCTTTCAGCCTGATGTTCAGTGACTTCCTGCTGGACATTCACACTTCATAGTGCACAAATGACTTTATATTAAAGACATATCAACGTGTCCATGTCTGTTCCTCCAGATGGTCCAAAGCCTCCCTCAGTGTCCCTGAGGCCCTCTGGTGACATCATGGAGGGCAGCCCAGTGATTCTGACCTGTAGCAGTGATGCTAACCCAGCAGCTACTTTCACCTGGCACAAGGACGAGGACGCCTCATTCAGAGCATCAGGGCCGACCCACAACATCACTGAGGCCACACCTGAGCACAGAGGGAAGTATTCCTGTGAGGCTGAGAACAAGCTGGGCAGGGCGAGATCTGAGCCCTCAAACAATAAAGATCAATAAAGTATATCTGTCTTTGTATCTATCTGCTGTATGATGCCTCAGACTCTAAGGTCACTTTGGTGCTACAGTTGCATCATTTATGCCGCAAGATGGCGGTGAATTACATAGAATTGTCTCGTTCTCATCGTTCTGCGTTGTTGCGGTTGGTGGCAGATATTTATAGTTATACATGAAAAGAACTACCTTTATTGAAATATTATCATATTTTCATACCTGTTTAATGGAGCGTTTTACTTAATAAGGGACAAACTAATGGACGCACGCTTTGCTTCCTAGGGACTTACAATGACTAAAATAGCTTGTGCCTACGCTGGCCACCAGTCCAGCGCCAACATCTGGGGTTATCTCCCCTAATTGTGGTTGAGAATCAAAGAGGCGATGGGTCTTTCACCATCACCTTTATGGCGTCATGTGGTTGGTTCAGGTGACATGATGACTGGATAGTTGATGTGACAGACAGGACAGAACACAGCAGCTCCCCTCTTAACCCCAAAGGCTTACAATATTTATTGAAATTTTTTGATGATAAAAACATGGCTGATTAACAGGAAATGACCACAGGTGGAGACGGCGAGAACACGAGGAGACAAACGTGAGCCAACGTCCAGGACAGGAAGTGTCATTCACATTTACTGTAATGTCCAAAAATCTGATCGCTGGACGTTTTCTGGTGGTAACATTCTCACGCACGCACGCACGCACGCACGCACGCACGCACGCACGCACGCACGCACGCACGCACGCACTCATCCAGCCCCACAGTCAAACATCCAGAAGTGCTACAGAGGATCCACGACTGGAACGTGGTCATTATAATCTTAATCACTTTTCTTTCCTATATTACAAACTTTTTACAACATAAAAATAGATCAATAGCTATGATTAACATAAACCTCATGTCATGTTAATGTACAATATTTGTTGCATTATCAAATAGAACTTTATTTACTTTATGCTGTCATCATCCCTCAACCCCTTAAAAAAGTAAAGTACCGATGAGTGAAAACAGTTTTCCTGTAAGATGTTGTTCACTTTCCTGCATGGCGTCTGGATGTGCATATGATGTCATTAGTGTTTAGAAGTGAAGCAAACAGAACAAACGCGTGAGAAACTCCCTCTGATGTCCTCAAACCTCTGGCACTTATGGGTTTTGCTTTTTTTGGTTAACTACAACTCATTTTGTACAAATTGCTCTTTGCATAGCAATGCATTAAAAATAAACAATATAGCATCTTTCCCCGGCCATTCAGTCCTTCTAGAAAGATCCACCAGCAGCAGAAGGGGAAACGTACGGATGCGCAGAGGACAATTTACACAGCAAACAGGGTTACATCACCCGCAGGAGGCTGTAGAGGGCGCTGTGATGAACCTGATGACATCACAGGGGTTACTTCCTGTTGATGTTTTGGAGGATACTCATACGCCTCGTATTAAAATGTGATCTGTATCCAGAGAAGGGAAAAGGCACAATCAAAAAAATGTTCCATACGATGGGGGATCTGAACGGATGACTGGGGTTAATAAAGTTCATCTGAAGAGGAAACCACGTGCTGCAGGTGCGTGTCTTTATGTGGAATGCTCAGCGGCACGGCGGCGTACCGCAGGCCCGCCCAGATCCAGGCACGACGCAGGCAAAGTCCTCAATCAAAAGGCATCCCAACAGCCGACAGTTACGTCGCTCGGCCCAAACGTTTGGCGGCGGACAGACTGATTGTTAATCCCCACAGAGCTGCTGTATGGCAGAGAGCTGCTGTACCTGATGACCTCACCCGCCTCTTTTCACCTGCAGGAGCAAGGTGAGGTGTGTGTGTGTGTGTGTGTGGGGGGGGGGGGGGGGGGGAGGGTCACAACAACCCGTCTGCCCCCGTGCAGGCACCCTGACCCACCAGTAGGGGTCGCAGGTGTAAAGACGGCGTCCCTCTGTGGACGGGTGTCTGGAGGAGGTCACCTGGTCTCTGGAGGCCTTTGATCCCAGCTCACGGATCACATTTGAATGCAGAGAGTAAGCGGACATACAAGTTTGTCAGTTTGCGACGTGGCATGGCGCCCTCTACAGGCACCAACGCCCTCCTGCAGAGTTACACTCCCAGAGGTGAAGTTAGACTCACCGCCTTCTACTGCGTCTAAAGCTAGAGACTCATTAGGCGCCGGCCTCCACGCAGACATGCAGGCTTTTTCTCAAGTGTAATGATTTATAAAAGTTAAGATAGAGCCTCCTGAGCTTCTTGCTTTTGCCACAGATGCTTGGTGTGGATAAGTCTGGTCTCTTCTGCGGTGTGCGGGTGTTCGGCTCGTACCACAGTGTCTCGGTTTGAGCAGAGAAGCTGCCCTGCATCATCTCTTACAGATACAAACAAATGACCCCAAAACAAAGGGGGGGAAGACACAAAACAAAGCCAGCATGATCTCTCTGCATGTAGGAGACGGTCGACCGGGCCAAGCTTTCTCCTTTACTTGGCAAAGGTTCCAGAAAATTCTGGGAATCTAATGGAAAACACTCGTCGTGATTCATTGGGCTCCGCTCACATTTTGGCACTGGGAGGGAGACGACCCCTCGCCTGGCACTGCTGGAATGACTAATCAGGATAAAAACCAAACTAAATTAAAACATTACTAAGCCCCACACACACTCATGGCTTCATCAGCGGCGTGGGCAGACTGGAGTGAATCCAAACCTTCACAAATGTAAATCCAGTTTTCATTCATACTGCAAGATATTTTTCCCCAAACGACAGCAGAAAAAAAAAAAAAAAAGAGAGGAAGAAGTCACCTTAAGGAAGGAAATGCATAAAGAGATGGAATGCACAGATGTTTGGTCGTGTGTGTGTAGTGTCAAACGGCCACCTCGCGTGAGGAAGGTCAGAGAAACCAGAGTCGGTTTCTCACATTAAAGTGGTTTTGTCGTCTCGTGCAAAAAAAACAAACCAGAAGGTGGCGCTGGAGTGAAAGGTAGCGTCATACCTGCGCACTGCCCTTCCAGCCGGTGTTAGTCGTGTGTGTGTGTGTGTGTGTGTTTGTGTGTGTGTGTGCTGTGGTGAGTGTTTATGATTCACTCCTCTTAATGTGGACCAAGTGTTGAGATCCCCCCCCCACCAGGTGGGTTCACCTGCCCACCGGCGGCGCAGGAGGCGCTCCTCTTATCATGGCTGAGGAAGAAGAAGAAGAAGAAACACAAGGTTAAACCTCACACACACACACACACACACACACACACACACACACACACACACACACACACACACACACACACACACACACACACACACACACACACACACTAGAGAGGTGAGCAGGGGGGCGTACCCTTGTTGCTCTTGCTGGGGTACACCTTGCTGAAATGCCTGTAATCGTCTGGAGGTGGGAGGTCTTCCATTGGGTGGAAGTTAAACTTGGATTCAAAGTCATCTGGAAGAAGCAAAGTTTCATCCATGAAAGCATTCCTGAGGTATGGACACTGTACCAGGCATGCAAGCATAAGTATTCAACCAGGAAGTAATAAATACTGTGCAACTTAGCGTATGTTGATGTATAAGTCAGTCACATGTCCAAACCGTGTCCAATCAGAGCACAGCCTGTGGTGGGAGGAGCTTAAGAGCCCATTGGACACTACAGCACAGAGACGACATCCCAGCGGTGACACTGTGAGCTCAGCTTGTATTTTTGAGACGATGCTCATTTGAAGGTGGGCCTGACCCGCAGCTACACAAACCTCAGTTTTTAAACTGCAAAGGTCAGCGTAACAAAGGGGTGTGTCCCGCTGTAGTACGTGTGTGCTACAGGAGCACAGGGGGAACATCACACTGGTGTCCACAAAGCAAAATGCTTTCCCACACCACAACATCATCATACTTCTACAATAATAACAGACAGATTAGCAGGAAAAACACACACAAACACACACACACCACAACAGCAGGCAGCAGGCTTGAAACCTGAAGAAGAAAAAGCAGCGAGCGCTCCAAGCCTTCAAAGGGCCGCAGATCCAAAAGGTGAAGATCACCTGTGTACGAGGTAGAAAGAGCTTCCTGTTGATTCTGTTAGCTAAACTGGTTAAACGCCATTCTGCTGAAGAGACGTCACATATCATTGACCTGGAGAATAAATCCAGGTCAGGTTTTTTTGATGTGTGTATAAACCCCAGACAGTAATCTAGACACTGTGACTTCCTGCTTGGTTAAACGAGGCACATGAATCATCTCACAGCAGGATATTTGACTCACATCCTCACAACAAAACCACACTTTCACTGAGGAAAGAAGAAGCTACAGTTAGAGTCAAAATGAAGGTGAGAGAGGTCAACATCAACCTCCAAACAGCAGAATGAGGTCTACGTCTTTCTGCTTTAGCGTCTGCCGGACGCCGCTACTCCCAGCACCAGCCGTGTGCCGACAGGAAGTGGTGTGACAGTAACTTATACATGAACACAGCATCAATGTAAGGAATGAGTACGTGAAGACTGGAGCAGCAGGGCAGAACGTGAGCAAGGGGGCCAAACTCACCGATGATGGACTTTGAGGAGGAGGTGGAGGAGTGGCCGTTGCGAATAGGAGGGGGCGGCGGGGGGGGTCCGGCCGGAGTGCGGGCCGAGGAGGAGGAGGAGGGAGGAGGCGGCAGCTTGCCCACCCGGCTGTGATTCTCTGAGCTAGACGTGTGCGTGGCAGAGCTGTGGGCCCGGTAAGGGGGAGGGGGAGGAGGGGCGTCCCTGCCGCCGTTACGAGACCCGGAGGGAGGCACCTGGGGAGCTGGACAGAGAGGAGAACACGCTTTAACAGACTTTAACATGTGTTGAATGTGTTCAGACTACAGGTCTACGGTGGACCTGCTGCCTGAACTCCAAACCAATCAAAGCAGTGTCAGTAAGCAGGTCTGGACTGGATGTAAACAAAATCATGGACCTAAATACATGAGAGGGTGAACTTCAAACAGAACGCAGCACAACTGTGAGAGACTCACACACACACACACAGCTTCATCACACAGGCTGCTGGGAGCTCATGTATGAAGCGTGTGAAAAGCACAGAGTGAAAGTGAAGAGGAACGCTGGAATATTCCACAGGGCTCGAGGAATGCAGAGAAACCAGGAGGACTCGTGGAGAAGCTCTCCTTCGTCCAATCGCAGCAAGTGCCTTCCTGAGGTTTGTCTTTCCTGATGTGCATCAAATACAAGACACACACACACACACACACACACACACACACACACACACACACACACACACACACACACACACACACACACACACACACACACACACACACACACACACACACACACACACACACACACACACACACACACACACACACACACACACACACACACACACACACACACACACTCGCTCGGGTCGCTGCTCTATACTGTTCTGTCAGAGGAGCTATGTAGGAAGACGATGCGAGTTGAGACACGCGTCGCCCCGTGTACAAATATTTCCTCGGCTTGGGGAGAGGCGTGGTCTCTGATGACTGATGAGACGACGTCAACAGTGTAGATCAGAGCGTGAATAAGCCCCGAGTGAGCGTCCATCCAGTCTGAACGCCATCACAGATCAGACCAGTTCATGTTTGGGAGCCCGTTCACTTAAAGAATGATACAAGGTCCGTTCCATCCCAATCTGAAAACACAAATCAATCTTTACCTTCTAATCAATAACCTTCCCCTCATCCTTTAGGCTGCAATGATGTCACAGCTACTAAAACCTGATCAATCAGCTGTAAGTTTTAGTCTTCATTCAGAGTTCATCATAACGTTAGGTGAATGAAGTGAAGGCTTCATTGATCCTCCGCTCATCACCAACCAAACCTAACCATCAACCGCATCTCGCTCTGCGTCACACACCAGTACCGCCTGCTTGAAGCTGACGGGTCGGGCCGGGCGAGTAGCGCCCTGGTGTCCATCCATCATCAGCACTGGTTGACATGTTATCAACACGTAACAGAAACAAGCATGACAGCTGTGTGTTTGCAGTGAGCTCTACCTGTCCTGCGGCCAGGCGGCTCTCGAGCGGGCGGAGGAGGTCTGCCGCCCTGTTGGGAGGATGGAGCCAATGAGGGAGGGGGGGGCGGAGCGTGGCTTCGCGATTGGCCGCCGCCTCCTGACGACTGCTTCTTGTGCAGGGAGTTGTGCCTCTGGGGAAGCTCGGGCGCTCCGTCTATGTGAGACGGCCCGTTGGAGACGTTGCCCGCGTGCGGCCTGTACGGGGGCGGAGGAGGAGGAGCCGAGGAGCCGCCGGCGGTGGGCGGTCTGCTGGAAGAGGAAGTTGGCTTCATGGCGCTGGGAGGAGCCGGGGCTCTGTTGGGTGTCGGCGGGAGGGGCTTCTCTCTGCTCTGCAAAGAGGACGAGGAGTGCGGAGCGGGTGCCTTCTGGTTGGGGGTGGGCGGGGCGGTGTTGCGGCCACCCCTGTTGAAGGGCGGAGGAGGAGGAGGGGCGGACGTGCTGTGCTTCATCCCGCCGCCTGTGGAGGAGCTGCTGCTGGGGGGGCGGGTGATGTCGGGGAGGGACGGGCGATGGGACCGCTGTGGCTCCGGTGGAGCGGGAGAGGAGGAACGACCAGTGGGGGGGCGTGGAGCTGCAGAACGGGAACCCGGGGGCCGCAGGGCCGATCTGCCCACTGAACCATCTGAGGGGAGGAGACAGAGGAGTCGATTAGCATAACGCAACAAGAACGCAGGTGTGATACAGGCAGACTGCTTCTTCCTCTTCCATAGGTAACAGTTTGAGCAGATCAACAGGCTGACGGCTTGAGCGAGGCGCTGCCATCAGCTCAAGTGTGGCAAACGTACACAACAGGGAACCACAAGACGTCTCCTAGCAACCATCACTAACTGCTTCCCTGAGATGATTGGAGAGATTTCAAGGAATGAAAGGCTTCTTCCTGTTTTCATCCCCAGGTTTCAGCATCACTGAGGTCACCCTCAATCCCGTGACCTTTCTAAATGTCTCACATGTTCCAGGACGTTTCAGGACTACTGTGTATAAATTCAGACACTGTTGTTATTGTGATTAAATGTAACTCAGAGATATAATGAACACATTTACCTCCGACTGGACGTAGTTTAGGCACTCCTCCCTGGAAAAGACCTCCCATTGGCATTGGGCCTCCTCCACCAAAACCTCCTCCTCCTCCTCCTCCTCCTCCTCCTCCGCCTCCTCCGCCTCCTGCTTGCTCTGTTGAAAACAAAACAGACCAAAGTCAAGATAAACGATAATGAAGGCAGAACTAGAGATGTACTGTAATATTCACTTTTTGGATTTAGTTCCACATGTATGTGACTGTGAGCATTCCAGGGGTCAAAGGTTTCAACAATGAACTGAACCGCACTCAAGGCCCATGGGCCCTGTGATGCCTATATTTACATTAGAACACACACAATGCCTTGATTGATCCCATCAGGAGAGTCCAGGTGTGTGTAAGACTAAGATATGACACATTTACATAGCTGACATCATTTCATACGTTCACCTCAGTGATGGAGTTAACATGCTACTTAAAAACACATGCACTGCTATAATCAGAGTTTAATCAAAGTTTGAATGTGTCAAGTTTTATTTAACAATACATTTAGGACCTTTTTCTCAAGCAAACCACAAATCAGGATTAAATATGAGAGCAGTCACCTTCCTCCACCTCTGAAGTGTATGGATGCGTGTGGACACGTGTTGACATGTGTCCATGACAGCCTCTCGCTCTGTGTGTGTGTCTCAGTGTAGGTGTGCATGTACATATGAACCTACTGTCTAGTACAGGTGCACTCCGGTCACTGACCACGCCGACCTTCTTCAGCCTGGCACCTTTGCAGATGTCTGAGAGCAAAGCCCCCCGACCTTTAGTCTCAGACGAGTTCAGCTTAGGCGCAGACGTGTTTGCCTGTGGGAACAAATTCAAGCGCTCAAATAGGGAGGGGGATACGGACACCACCTACCAACAGGTGTGTTCATTTACCACGTCCAGATATTGATCGGACTGATTACACGTTAGAAGAAATAGTAATCACGAGAAGTCTCCTAGCAACCACAACTGCCTGCATTACCCAATATGATCTGGGAGTAGATTGACAGTTCAGTCACTTCACAGGTTTCAGCTTGCTTTGCTGTTCAAATCAAATGCTCCCACATGTTTGGGGACATCATTTTCAGAGGCCCAGAGTGAAGCGTGCAAACACTGGTCAGTCAAGAGAACGTCCTGCGTCCTTCCACAGGAGCGACGGCTTCTAGCGCATGTTGTGTCCTGAAATGTTGCCGACAGTTGGCACGGATTCACTTCACTGTGGACAGGAGCTCAAACACAGACGGAGCATGCAGCAGAAAGGTAAACATGTCCAATACGCAGGCAGAATAATGTCCTCTGCTACTTTAATAAAGCTCGCCATCGCTAAACGCGCACACGAGAACAAGTTGCAAATAAGTCACACAGCGATATTAAAAGGTGGTGGAAAATGAATTGGAGGCCATTGGGTGGAACTAGAGCGGTTTGGAGCGGGGCTGAATTTCAGACTAACTGGATGTGGTTTGACCAGCGATGTCATCATTCAACATCCTGGCAGCAAAGCGACCGTGTTTCACATCAGACAGCATGGGTTCAGAGCATGTTCACATAAGATGGTGAGTTTCCTCTCCTTCTACATAAAGGAGTTCAGGTGTTCCTGGTCTACAGAGCTCAGTCAGTCTGCTGCTGTGGACCTGGTCCCGCCCTGTGAGACATCGATGTGACGTTGATCTGCACAGATACGGTTGATCTGGTTTTGATCCCACCACACAGTGCGAGTGCAGCCAGACACTGGTTAGTGTAGTGTGTGTGTGTGTGTGTGTGTGTGTGTGTGTGTGTGTGTGTGTGTGTGTGCACACTCTACTGACCTGACTGAAGGTGGGGGGAGGCGGAGGACCAGGGGGGGGAGGGGGAGGGGGGGGAATGGGCATCTTGTCCCTCTGGTGGCACTTCTCAGTGCAGGATGGGAGGCGATGGCTTCACCCTCTCAGCTGGGACCACACACACCAACTCCTGTAAAACATTTGGAGTGATTATCCCCGGGTTATTTGTAGAGCTGCAATGGAATTTATCCAGGGGGAAAGAAGTTAACAGCTGTAGTAGATATCAAAGTGCTGCAAGAGGCCGACTGTCGGCATAAACATCCTCAGATTTCACAACTCGATGATCATTAATTCCTGGAGAGCTCCTAGATGACAGAGGGCTGCTTCATGTTCACCACATCTGACCTTCAGGAGCAGGGAGGGAAAAGATATACAACTATTCACCAACATGGATTCAGGAAAAACACAGACTTCTCAAGTTTGAACCTTCTTGACTAGTTTTGCTTTTTGCTGGACATTGAGAGGAAACCTCTACACATTATGCTAAAGAGAAGTGAGACCACCAGCTGAGTGCCAAGAAGCCCCTTTGTGCTCCTGTACAGTGGGATGGAATGGTGCTTCAACGCCTTCACAGAGACAGATTTGGGCCGAAGCAGCTCCTGGGTTACGCCAGGATGAACTCAGAGGCTAAATCTATTTAATGCGTCCAATGAGAACACAGGAACTCTGCAGGGAAGAATACAATAATCGGAAAACTAAAGAACTCAACGGTTTTCAGTAGGGTCAAGAATCGACAGAACCTTTTTGCTACAAAACCTAAAAAAGCAGTACAGTCTTTTATTCTGCTCCCAAGTCAGTGGAAAGAGACCAATCTCTTCTTCAGGGGCCAGCAGAGCACCAGCTGAGCACCTGCAGCATGTTGGGGGAACCAAGGATCCATGTGCTGAACATTGTCAGGAGCCAAAACTTGAGGTTGATGCCTCTAGAAGTGCATCAAGTAAGACAAAGCTACATTTAAAGATAATGCTGTAAAAATAATAACAACAGTTACAACTTTTTGTGTGTGTTTTTGTTTCATCAATTTTACTCCAACAGTGAAGCTTCAGTTTACATAAACGGAAGCTTCCTTTAAAAACTACAGCTGAAACCTTTGTTCACATTCACTTGTTGACAACATACCTATGAAACTGCACAAACACTGTAAATCTGTCAACCCTCCACACACACACACACACACACACAATGAGGTCATTGGATCTCCCCAAACCAGTTAGTGTCTGGACCCATTGTTGATCCTGCAAGCTGTGATCACCCCACCCTCAGCTTTCACGGCTCCATACCTCAGGCTGCCTGCTGCGAGTGTTAGAGCAGGTTTTCACCCAAGGAGAACCAGAGGAATCTCGCAGAGCAAGCTCGCCCGTCAGTCAGCGTGTGCCGAGCGGAAAAAGCACTGCTGTGACAGCGGAACGGAACTCGCTGCACTTCGCTGTGGGGAGAAGGAGCTTGAGGAGCTGCCCAGAGCACTAAAGCCATATACAACTTATCGGTATCAACCAGGACATTTACGTACACACTATACTCCAGTATTTGTCCTCATTAAACGCAGAATGCACAGAATCATCAGTTCTCTGAATGACATCTTGCATAATCTCGTAATGTGAGGCGACTCTGTAGATTAAAGAAATGCAAATGGAGGCGTCAATACTCCACTTAAGACTTTAACACATCTACACAAAGTCGATTTAAAATCCCGTAATCTGGGTTCTCAACAATCTATTACTCAGGGTGAGCATGCTTCAATCACAAGAAGGTGCAAGCATGAACACCATCTGTCAATCAATGAAGCTTTAAATTGCAGGTAACACTCCCAGGTGTCAATGATTGACAACATAAACACACCGAGGGTTTATACAAGTATTGGTTCAATCAGAAACTTGTTAAGTCAACAAAAACGCAATATATACTTGGTTCCTATGCTTAAAATAAATCAATAGGACATATTCATCATGACCTTGGGTTAGCCTGCATATTTGACGGTTCCCAGTTGTGGGGGACATTTTCAACTTTATCAGTATTTTATGTTTTGTTATTGGTTATGTTCATAGCTTGAATGACATTAAAGTGTGTCCAAGCCCAAGTCTATCATTAATGTGGTGGTCTGATGACCGACCCTCACCTTTGAACTCTGGACTAATAATTTCCTTTCATGATCACAGTACTCATGAGGTCGCTCCTAACAAAGGTCACAATCTCCTCCTAGTCAAACTTACAATAAATTGCTATCATCATTTGACAAGCAATAACCATATAATGTGTGTGAACTATGGAGCTTATTTACCTACCAAGCCATTAATCACACTCCAGACTCCATGTTGAATACATCGGAGCTTGCAAATGAGATGAAGTCCCACCAGATTTAATATCAAGCAACAACATTAAACACCATAATTGACATTCTTTCTGTTAAGAAGGCACTTTTCCTACAGTGATCAGGTTTTCCACACTTGTGTTTTGTTGAGCAGCTACTACAACTTTCTATACACTGAGGCCCAACTTCCGTTGGGAAGTTAATTTAAGGAAAAGGTGATAATTTAACACAAACACTGGGAACCTGCACAAATGACAACCAGAACACCGGCACTGCGAGAGAAAAGAAGAAATAATAAGAAATAAAGACGCGCAATTCCACACAATGTTGCAAAAAACCCAAAGACCTCACTTACAGCGAATCAGCTGTTATACACACACACACACACACACACCTGTTAGTTGTTTCCTCCTTTTTTTTTTCCACAAACTTCAGCAGTTCAACTTCCTTTGTACAGATATTATTGATCGATCTGGTAGTTGGTGGATGCAAATAAAGATTAGATAATTGGTTCAAACTGCGGCATGGGGGTTAGAAATGGAGCGACGCTTCAGCGAATGGGGCAGAAAATGAGTGCCGTGAAAGGGTTAACACGACAGCTTAGGTTCAAACTGGCTAATTTGGCAAAGTTTGGGCAAACAACTTCCTTACCCGAACTCGAAGATGAAGCTAGCTAGCGTATCCCACCAAAACAACATGGATGGAAAGTGCTGTTGTGGCGGACCTTCGCGAGTGGAAGGAAGGGTGGCGGACCAGACGGCTCCGACGGCTGGCAAGTCCCGGTGAAGTCGCCTCCGAAAGCCCGCAGCTGGTCGGCTAAGCTTCGCTAGCTGCTGTCGGTGCTAGCCGGGGCGGCTGCGCTACTGCTAAAGCTTGCGATTAGCCAGTTAGCTAGCTGTTTACTCTCCGGCTGTCAGTGTCTGCGCAGTCAGGCTGCGCGCAAGAAGCGCAAAAACGAACTCAATGCGATAAAACGCATTTACAAAAAGGTTTGAATGACTTTTACTACTCGTTCTGGCCGTCTGGGCTGGCTGGTACTAACTTTGCCCGCACTCCTGGCCCGTACGCGGAGACATACTGACTCCGTGTTATCGCTCGGTTCTCGGAAACCCGGAAATGGGCCGAACAAACAAAATGGACGCAGCAGGTACAGCGGCGGTGCGTTCAGGTGCTGCTTGATAGGATAGGACGTTTATATATCTCACGGATGAGAAATTGTGTCGTCTCAGTAGCAAAACGCACAGAAGAAGAAACACAAGATAATACACACAATATACAATATATACACATAATAAACAATATACACAATATACACACCCAAGAAAACAGTATTCGTAATATACAATATACACACAAGAAACAGTGTGCACAACATACACATATACGCTCAATACACAATATACACTTTTGTATGTATGAGCAAGAAAGAAAACAAAACTATTTTAATACTCACCATTATATATATATATATATATATAATGTCAACATTAAACATTTGTATCAGGCTACGCACAAATATATATATATATAACTATAACTATAACTATATAACTATAACTATATATTTTAATTCATAGACAACCATTCAGGCTGCTTGTCATGTGTTAACACTAGGTTATCACTAGATGGTAGCAGTGACAAACTGTTTCAAACACATTAGCTGAGGATCAGTTGAATCTGGACCAGAAGGATCTGGATCTGGGGCCGAGGACAGGATATTTACATCCGCTTGATCTTCCCAATAAGATTCTTTACCATCGCTACAGACTGGGTGAAGGCAGACATTATTTATGTTTGCTTCTTACTTACATTTCATGCTGCCAGGATTGAAACTAAAACATAAATGACGAGAATTGCACTGTGTAAGATATTTATCAATCCAATATTCAATATTGGAGTTGTAAAGTTGTTATATTTAAATATATACATGTATATTGTACATACTCCACTCTCCTTAAATACATTCATCTGTATAGTTGTAAATTGATAAGCGCCTTATTTGTCTTCTCTACAGTTCTGTAAAGTACCTATGATTTATTTTTCTCTTAATATTTTTATGGCACCAAACATCAAGGCAAATTCCTTGTAAGTGAAAACCTACTTGGCAATAAGAAACAATTCTGATCACAGGTGATATTTGATGAATAAGAAGAGAAACACTAATGACTTGACTACTTGTGTTATGCTACAGAAGTCAAATCAAATCTGCTTTATTAAAAGTGCATTGTCGTCATGGCTCGCAATCCTTCACATAGAACAATACAGTAGGACAATACACGCACACAAGCGCCTCAGGGGGTGATGCACCCGTACCTCGAGCTTTAATCCGCACGATGGCGCTGTAGGCAAACGTGGCAGGACGTTTGTTGTGAACGCATGCGCAGTGTGCAGCACCGTTTCCTGTAACAATGGCGTGGAGCGCAGCAGGAGCGAGGTTATGGAGGACAAGCACTTCGTTATTTCACAGGCAAACACGACCGCTCAGCTCCCACAGCAGCGGCCTGCTGCCCCGCACCTCACTGACGAGGCGGCCGAGGCCGGAGCTCCAGGATTCGGCCCGTGAGGCGGAACAGCAGGCCGCGGTGGTGAGCGCCGTCAACCGGCTGATCGCTCAGCAGAGCTTCGGTCGCCTGTTTGCTGTGGTGCACTTCGCGGGCCGCCAGTGGAAGGTCACGAACGAAGACCTGATCCTGATCGAGAACCACATCGAGGCGGAGTGCGGGGAGCGGATCCGGATGGAGAAGGTGCTGATGGTCGGGGCGGAGGAGTTCAGCCTGGTCGGCAGGCCGGTGCTGGGCCGGGAGCTGGTGCAGGTGGAGGCCACCGTGCTGGAGAAGACCCAGTCCTGGCCCAAAGTCCACATGCGGTTCTGGAAGAGGCACCGCTTCCAGAGAAAGAGGATCATCGTCCAGCCTCAGACCGTGCTCAGGATCAACAGCATCCAGCTGGCGCCCAGCCTCATGTGAGCACACCGAGGGACAACAACCGCGGTGACTTTGCTGTTGCCTCAGTGCAGCAATAAAATCACGGCAACAATTCAGACTGAACGTGTGACGTAACTCTTCACCAGAGCCGCCAACAAACGTGTGTGTGTGTAGTAAAATGTAACACAAAATAAATATTTTTGGATGAATTTTTACTGTTAAATGATCTCGTCTTGTTTGAGTATAAGAATTAGCAGGAAGTGTTTACAGTGTTGCCATAGCAGCCAAAACCTGCATTTGTGTACATTTGACTTTTACAAGCTGACTTGTCTTCTCCATAGTAATTAGAATGATTTTTCTGAGTTTGAGACATTAACATGCCTTGGTTTGAAATCCACCAACAAAGCAATGTTCATACCATTTAATAACTTAAACTACAACAAAGGCTCTCATCTGCCCTCCACTTTACCTGGATAATGAGGTCACTACTTAACGCAGAGAGAGACTTATGATTATAAAGTGTATGTACTGAGACATAGATGTCTCATGTTGCTAGATTAGATTTGTCTCCAGTGTCATTGCTGTGTGCAGTTGATGGAATATCACTTGTGATCAAAAGCTGAAGAATGGAGACATCAATAAACCCAGAAGACTGTCATTCCAACAAGCTGATTTATTTAGAAACGTCTCGGAAAACATGGATGCTGCTCTGACGCGAAGGCACTGATGAACATTTCTGCTCAGAGGTCACGGTGCAACTTTACTAAACGTACTTAAGTAACAATCAAAGCCAGAGCTTGTCCCCATCAGACAAACACTTCCTACAGACACCATGAGGTGGCAGCAATGTGTCCGTTTCCGTCTGGAGTTCATACACAAGCTAACAAAAACAAAACGTAGCGCAGTAAATAACTCAAAAAAGAAAATCGCTACGAGTTTTCACATTGACCCGCATGACAGAGTCGATCGCTTTTTAACACACTTAATAGTGTAAGTAAAAGGTGACGTAAAGGTTTAGGCAGATGTCGTTGCTGGAGTCGTCCAGTGCGGTATCGACCAAAGAGTGCCGTTTGTGTTGAGCCTGAGGAGTGCTGGAAAAAGCTTCACACCTTTGTAAACCGCATGGAACCATCTCCGATGAAGCTCAGACTGGAAGGCTTCATGTGCACACAGGCCTACCAAATTCATTTCTTTTCGTCTGCATAAGGATGGATGTGAGGAAAGAAATTGAGTCCACTGTCAAAACACCGATTTATCCCCATTTCACTTCAAATTAGGGTGTTACCGTGAAAAAGTCATTCATCTTATGTGCCGCCTCAATCGCAATCGCTCACCAAAGACACCATTTTTATTAAGATTCACAAAAACTAGTTAAGACTAAAGAAATCTTCCCCTTCCCCTTCACCGTCCACGTCTTTGCCTTTAGGCTCCATTTGCAGCGACGCAATCTACTCAATCTGACAGGACAAAGTTTCTTTATCATCAAAGAGAGAGAATGAAAGCCACGAAAAAAACAAACGGACAGCGAAACTTGCCTGGCTGCCGAGATAATGTCTCTCGAAATATTACAACTTAAATCATCGAAAGTATTATTTTACCAGGGCGTCCATCGCTAGCTTCCCTCGCTATACTTAACAATGCAACGCACAATTTCAACATTTAAAGCTGAACCTCAATTAGCGGGTACGTTTGCTCATAAGTGCAGAAACCATCAAATGCCAAAATCTCCACGTGGTATCGTCTCATTCAAAGGTAATCCACAAATCAATGAACTGTCGAAGCACAAACTCTTCCTCTGTTGCAGCATCAAGATTCTTTAAAACAAAATTTCAAGTACGATCTTTAGCAGTCCGATCAGAATGGTCCAAAAGATGGACTCCTCCTGGGCGTCCTCCTCAGGCGCCCGAGGGTATTGCTGCTGCTCCCGCCCGTCTCCAGATGAGCCCGTTTCAAAAGGGTTCTGAAGCATCGTCTGATCGTAAAACACTCGCATCTCAAACTCGCTCTCCTTGTAAGCAGGGTGGCCGTAAATCCCGATTCCCACGGGCCTGGCGAAGTCCCCAGGCACCACCACCACGTCCTGCCCGCAGGTGACCGACTGCAGCTTGTAGGTATCGAAGTTCGGCCGAAGGGTCTTGTCGGACACGTACAGGTCGGCGTCGCCCTTGAGGCTGCGCATGTGCAGGATGATCTTGCCGTCGTGGTTGAGGCGCAGGTAGCTGTAGTTTCCGGCCCCGATGTGGCCCTGGACCATGTGGAGCAGCACCCACTCCTCGGGGACGTCGGAGTCATCGTCGGAGGGGTTCACGAAGCCTCTGGCCCCACACAGGAGGAGCGCGACGACCAGGGCGCCGCACATCAGCATCATGGTGAAGGCATCGGTCAGTCCGTCACCGCCTGGACGACACCAGAGCGCCTGGACACCGCACACACAAACAGGAAACACTCAGAGACACGCGACAACAAAGTCCGCCGGGTCGAGACTCCACTCCGTTTCCAACCAAGTTTGGACTTTGGAACTGAAGATGTTAATTATTAACACACATTGAAGACGTGGACATTCGTATTTTAATCCAAAATCTGCCATTTTCTACAGATAATCACACTAAGCATAGTAAGCGAGTGCGACTCCTTTCCCAAACTCGACGCTCAGGCTTGTTTGGAAGTTTATACGCCGAGTCCGAGTGAAACGAACCCAAACAGAAGTAAACCGAACTACAACAGCGTAAGAGTTGAGGTGACGCGCAGACACGGAGAGCGGAACCGAACTGTTAGCTACTTACAGCCCAGCTAACACGCTGCAGCTCGCGAGGGGTGGTTTGGAAAACACGGTTAACGTTGCTAAATAAGTCTAAAACTGTTGAAAAACATTCATTAACGGCTTAATGTGGCGCTTATGAGCTCGTTCCCCCGTGTTTACTTACTCAACTGCCATTTTGTAACATCCTCTCTCCCCTGGCTAAGCTACTTGCTGCTTCACTTCTTCGCGTGCTCCTTTCAGACAGTCACCCAATCACCCACCGAGCAGCATACGGTCGCCTCCTGCTGGATGGAAACGTAAACGCACTCGGAAGCAGGCTGTCCAGTTGGTCCGAGTTTTTATACTTCTTGTTAAATTGAATCATTTAAAATTTATTGAAATCTTCAAGTATAACACTTCGTTGTATAAGTAGTTTATAGTGACATTTTAAAAACTTTGATGTTTCAAACTGTTTTGACACGTTTTATTCAATTCCTATTTATTGTTTATTTACTGACTTTTTTCTCCTAATTTTGTTGCATTTTTCCAAACCTTTATCTCTACAGTGATTATTATTATTTTATAATAATATTATTATTAGACTTGAGCCTTTTGAGTCGCTATGTTACCAAGCACTGATCATGCTCATCAGCATCAGGTCAGTTGAGGACCTACAGGTTGTTCTACACAAACTCCTGTTATGTCACACTGATATCATGGAGGTAAACACTAGAATTCCGCATTTACTCATCTCCTCATCTCATCGCCCCCCCCCCCCCTCCACACACACACACAAATGTACTACTTTCACATTTTTTGCTTTATCATTTTGTTTTTCGCTTTAATGAACACCAACTGTAGTTTTAAACAAAAAAAGCACATCAAATGTTCCAGGGGGAAAATAAGTCAACAGGTTGGATGATTTGGTCGGAACGTTTTCAAAATCACATGAAATCCTAAGTTGGATATTATAGATATATTTCATTTAACAAGTCTGCATAAATCTGTCACATTAGATACAATTGACGTTGCATGGAAGTCGCTATAAACACTTCAGTGTAATCATTACTGCAAACCAGTCGACCGATTTAAGGCTTCTGAGTTAGGAGTCTTTTCCTTCGAAGAATCAGGACGGGGCCGTGCGCCGCTTGCCAGACTCTCGACTCGATGAAGAGGCGTTTCCTGATGTTTCTTTTAAATAAAAAGGCCCCAAAAAGTAGTGCTGTGGTCTCTCCCGTCAGTCTACACGATGATCATTTAAACGTCAAAATCTCTCTCTCTTTGAAGGAGGTGTGGTTTAAATACAGTTGTTGAAAGTTTTGCAGTGGGAACGGTTCAAACTCTGACCCGAGGTTGGGGGGGGCGGGGGGGGGAAGGAGTGGAAACGAGTCACCAAGATAATAGTCCGCAAAAATGCTTGCGCTCTAGTTTACAATGTAGTACCATGCTAGCGCTGCTCGCCTTGTCCTAATGGTTTATTAGCAATGGAGAATCAGTGCAGTTGTCCTCGGAAACTATGACAAACAACTATTTTAACCCCATTCTGCCCAGGCGCCTGCTGCTTTTCCCCCAAAGACAAGGAGGGGGGTGGGGGCGCAGGTATGAATACAAAATGTCGGTGAAAGGAAAGCATTTGTTTGTGCAGAAAACAAACTGAAGTAAACAAAGCCACCACGCAGAAAGTCACACTTCATGCATTCATAGTGGGGGGGGGGGGGGGGGGTGGGTTTCACAGTTTCCTCAGCTACCACAGGAGGGCGGAGGGTCTTTTGCGTGAGTGGATCAGGGTGTATGCATACAGAGTGTTTGCACAATTAGTGATGGTAGGTGTTGGTAAACGAGGTCGACGACGTCGCTGAATGGTAAAATAATGCAGCCTGCTCAAGGACAGAACGGGGATAAACTACATTCTTGGTCTGACAACTGTGATTTGCTTTGTTACGTAGAAAGTCTCTGCGTGTTTCCAAGACTTCGTTAAGTTCGTGGCTTTGTCTTAAGAGAAAGTGAAGCCGGCTTTAGAACTCTCCGCTCTCCCGCTCTGATCTGTAGTGTCGAGGGGCCGAGGCAGCTATGACACTGGGAGGTCCGCGCTGGAGGGAGGGGGGGAGGGGGAGGGGGGCACGGGGTAGGAGGAGGAGAGAAGAGGAGGCGGCTCAGACGGGGGGCGCTTTGCGCTGCAGTAGATACTGGTGAATGTCGTCTGCGTCGCGCTTGAGCCAGGCGGCGTTCAGGAGGATGTTCTCACAGCACTGCTGCACTGTGCGCTCTGCCGCCGGCGCCGGGTGGCTCTCAAAGAAACTCTGTGGGGACACAAGAGACGCAATCGCCATCAAATATGTCCCTGACAGCCGATCAGACATGAAGCAATCATTTTGTCCACATGAAGTCTATTAACTTAAACTTTTGCTTATGTTGAAAAAAGTTTGACATTTCTGCTTCCAGCCGTCAACAGACGAGATGTAGTGTTTTATCACCGTGTGTGGACTGATTCGAGGATTTCCACTGTAAAAGCAAATTTGGGATTGTTCGGTTTAAAATTCTGGATTTTTTTTTTTTTTTTTTCTCACCTTCACTTCAGCAGCCATTTTGTCAATAGCAAATCCATCAACCGAGAGCTGCAAGGAGAGAAGAAGAAGCACATGATCCAAACCCGTTGCAGAGCTCTGAATACAGCCTACAGCACAACATGTTGGGGTTCACTGGTGTTTACCTTGATGAGTCGTGATATGAGGAAGCCGCCCTGGTAGCGGTTGTATAGCTCCTCCCAGTTGTCCTTGACAAACTTCCAGGCAGCTTTCCGGCCTTGTTTACTGCTCCCTGCCACACCCCCGATGACGGACACCGTGTCCTGGGGACGAACCTCTTCCTGTCGGGGAAGGATGACAGGAGAGGAAGAGGTCAGAAAGCAGAACGTCTCTGCACTTTGACCGACACAATAAGCTAAAGGGCGTTGAAGGACGTTTTCACTCCTGCACGGGTTGATGCCATTTCATTGTGAATTGCATGCAACATGACAATAAAAGTTCATCTTAATCTTGATCAGTGATGTCATCACAATTGCCAGTTCCGTATAAAGCCTGCAGACTGATCAGAGCGTAATGAAGGATTTCTCCCTGCACAATACGTACAGGTGTGAAACAAAAACAACAATGGGTACACAAAGAGGAAAGCTCCGCCCCCTCATAAGCCGGCGTTAATGAAAATGGCCCTCTGCTTCCTGGCGAGCACACCAGAGCAAACACACCCGCCACCTCCTGCTCTAGCTGAGCTTCCATTACGCTCATTAATCCACTGTAATCTGCCACAGAGTCTGGACACTCACAGAAACACAAACCATTAGGCCCCATTCCCTTTAAACCACCGCTGCTGCCGCTTTCTGCCTCTGTCACCCAGAAAACATAACGTTTTCAAGTTTCTTTCGTACCGAGAGAGCGAAGCTGAGAACTTTCTGGATGAGGTCCGGCGCCGAGATGGCGCCCAGGATTCGCTCGATGCGATTCTTCTCCTCCTGCATGTCGGCCTGCTTATGGAGCTGTGAGAGAGAGAGAGAGAGAGAGAGAGAGAGAGAGAGAGAGAGAGAGAGAGAGAGAGAGAGAGAGAAGAGAGAGAGAGAGAGAGAGAGAGAGAGAGAGAGAGAAAAAAGAGAGAGAGAGAGAGAGAGAGAGAGAGAGAGAGAATGATAGAAAGGGCGTACAAGAGAGAGACAGATAGAGAATATCAGAAAAATTTGTCAATATGATGATGATGAGGATTCAGATGATTCCGAGTGTGTAAAGTCTTCATAATGTGCGTCCTCACCTTCAGCATTGTGTCCAGGGTGCTGCTGTCTCCGTGCTTCAACACCGTGAGATACACCTGGAACGCACACACACACACACACACACACACACACACACACACACACACACACACACACACACACACACACACACACACACACACACACACACACACACACACACACACACACACACACACACACACACACACACACACACACACACACACACACACACACACACACACACAGGTTAGGATCAGACCTCCACAAATGCGTCTTTCTCTCGCCGTCTTGATATGCAATCCCATATTTTCAGATCTGTTTTGGGTTTGGGTCATTTGTGAAGGAGAGGCTCATAAATCCTCTCTCTGCTGATGGTGAAGTGCTGCGGTGTGTCGGTTCCTCACCGGGCTCCTCAGGTCTGCAGGCAGGATCTGTTTGCATTCCACATGCTCCTTGAATCTCCGCCGTGCCTCCTCCAGCGTGGGTTTGTGTCCCGCCTTGCCCAGTTTCCCCAAAACCAGACTTCTCAACAGAGCGTCCAGGTGACCTGCAGGACGAAAACCGCCGTCTTCATCACCGCCATTTACAGGCTCAGACAAATAAACCCCCTCTGAAACACGGGACACGCCTCACCTTCGCCCGGCCTGCTGTCCCAGCCCAGACTGAGGCCAACCGGGGTGAAGAGGTCTCGGATGAACTCCTGGATCTCCTCGTGGAAGTCGGTGTGGGACAGCAGGGAGGACAGCACTCCCAGGTTGCAGCTGAGGTCGCTCCACACCGTGTAGTTGGGCTCGTTGATGAACGCCTCCATGAGTTTGAGGATCTCCACCGTGCTGATGATCCCTGCACGTGACTGAGATGAGACAGGAGGGGCGTTAGGACCCTGTTAGCACCAAACTCATTGATTTCTAACACTGAATTGCGATTTCAAGGCAGAACTGCAATTATTTGTAGTAATATATAATATCATTTTAAAAATAATAATAAATAATAATAATATAATATTGATTGAATAAAATGCTCTAAGCCCAGCTGACATGTAAGAGCAGGACTCATTTACATGTGTATGTTTAACAACAACAACGCAGACTGAGCTGGGATCACCAATAACAATACATCAAATCTAAATCACTTTAAATAACTTGTTTCTTTGCTGTCCTGCAGAGGGCAGCACCAACATTTAGAATGTGCCTGTGATTGTGGGATGTGACCCCTTTGTTTCCACAGCTCAGCGTTTCCTTCTGTGAGTCGTGGAAATGAAGGTAAAAGAGCGATGTGGATACTGCTGAGGAAAGCTGGGGAGAGCAAATCGATCAAGAAGATCAATTTGAGAAGATGGTAAGGCACGGAGAGCCGCTCACACACGGAGATTACATGAAGGAATCATTTACGAAAATATCAGAGAATCTATCCGCGGAAAGTCACCGTGGTTGAACGCTGATCTGACGCTGATCTGGAAGCGCTGCGTTTCAGTGTCGGGATGACGCTAAATCCACATGCATTGTGGGAAATGAAGTTTATGGACAATTTACGCCTGAAAGCTCTCGCGGGCCACACAAAATGATTTGGCGGGCCAGAGTTGGCCCGCAGGCCTCGAGTTTGACACCTGTGGATTACAGGCTCATTGATCTCCACAGACCAATTTGGCTCTGCTTAGAATTCATGACTCCTGTCAGCTACCAGCACAAACACACACCCCCCCCTGTGAGTTTTGTGTACTTGTTGACACTGATTCATCCATAAGTCCATATTTTGCCATTTTCAGCTTTAAAGCAGCACAATATAGATTTGGCACTTTTACGTTTCTCTTTCTCTTTCCATCCTCAGACTAAAGTCTTCCTTCCATCCTTACGACCCACACACACTACTAGATGGCCTAGATGGCTGTGTGGCAACGTATTACCACTTCAAGCAGTCAAGCTTTAACCCGTCAAAATGTTGCCAGAAACAAGTCTTCAACCACTCTGCCTGAGACATTACCAAAGTATACCTCATTCAGGTGAAAAGTTACTAAGTGCTGCTTTGTACTACGAGTGCCATTTGCTCGTCTTTGTTGTTGAAAAATCAATCAAATGTTTCTGTAAAGTGCTTTGACTTGCTGCCAAATGTTTGAGAAGTTCTTTCTAAATAAAGTTTGATGGATGGACGGGCGCCTCACCAGGGAGAAGAGGTCGTTCTGCAGGCCGAGGCGATCTACAGGCTGCAGGCTGAGGTCCCGGACGCCCGGCAGCAGACTCTCCAGCATGCATGAGCTGTACTGGATGCGATAGAAGCCCACGGTGCCGGGGTTGATCTGGGGAACAGGAAACAGCAGCAGGGACACAATTACATCTCTTGTAACATGGGTTCAATCCACAACACGATGCCAAACAGCCCGATGTAGTGTTTACCCGCACAAACCGCCTTTTCCACCCAATTGGGCCACAGACGGTCTAGATTCAACAACAATCAGACATGATCTGACACTCTGACCCTTCACATAGATGACCCTCTGATTTGACCCCCCGCCTCACCTTGACCCACTGGTCCGGGCCCACGCCGCTGAGAGTGATGGTGGTCTCGGGTCTGTCCAGCAGAACCTTGAGTTTGGTGCATGTGGGGTCATCGCTGGTACAAATACTGATGGGCACCATCCAGTTGGGGCACTCCTCACCTGTGCAAGGAGACAGGTGAGAAACCAGTGAGGATAAACCTAAAGCTAAACCTAAAGCCTCAGCTGCTCAACCTGAAGCCTTCACTCTTTCATGAATGGGATCACACAAGCTGCAGCCATGTTAGCAGAGGACTTGGCACTTAGAGGAAACTAACAAACAAACACTGAAGAAACACAATGTACACCCGAGCCTCACTCACCATTATGTGGTCCGCTGGCACAGAACTTCTTCTGAGAGAGCTTGAGGACGCGGTTGTCCCCTTGCTGTAGATAAGATCATGGTCAGTACATGTGTGAGACAGCAGCATCTCCTCTGGGCCATGAAGCCAAACAACCACAGTGAGCAGCCATGATTGGGTGGATGTCCCTGATGTTGTGGGTCTGTAAAGCCCTTTGAGACGTTGGATGTGAAATGGAGCCATACAAATAAAATGGACTGGACTTGAAGAACCTTTCAGGGGTAGAAGCAGCAAACCCTCACCTGTTCCTGATCCACAACAACGATAGGGAAGCCCATCTGCTTAGTCCAAGAGCCCATCACTGCAGCGATGGGTTTCCCACTGGCCTGTTCCAGACAGTCCCACAGGTCCTCTGGAGGAAGAAGAGGCAGAGTCAGAGGAAGAACTGCACAGCCGCTCCACCTTCAGGGGGAATTACGCCAACGTTCTGAGCCGAACCCAGTTGATTACTTGCAGGCCGAACTATCGAGCATTTGGAACAACTGTACTGAGGCTTTCGTGACCTTAAGGGGGCAAAGTCAAGGAATCTGACCTTTATGACATCACAAGCATCCAAGCATGGAGTTCAACACCTAGTTTACCCAAATCACCATTACGAGGCGCAGGAAGCCACTCATATGACATCATGAGGGTCAGTTTCCTCAACAACCACAGTCTCAAGAGCCTCCATACACGCCAAGCAGCGCCCCCCCCCCCCCCCCCCCCCCCCACTGCATGACCAATCATTTCATTTCAAATATCAATACTTTACCTGTTGATGCATTTTTATGTTGGAACTTCAAAAGATATGCATTCATTCCTTTCCTAAAATCCTACAAGCAAGGAGGGAAAAAAGCAAGGTTTAAAATAATAAATAAAACCAAAATATGAAAGAAGATTGCGGACGGTTCCCCACCTCGTCTCCAATGTAGTTATGCAACATGCGGATCACGGACGCTCCTTTGCTGTACGAGATGGCGTCAAAGATTTCATCCACCTCTGACGGGTGGCCAACGTTGACCTGCAGAGAACAGAGAAGAGAAGAACTGATTTAAACACCTGAAGGCACTGACATTGATCCGCCCCCAAGTCTGAACCCAGAACCACACGTTCAACCGCCATAACCTATCAGTCATACAACGGGCGTGTCTCTACGTATCTGTAGCCAGGTCACAAGAGCTTCCGATGGGCTGCTTTTTACGTTTGGCCTGGTTACCTCGGTGACCTGGAGGCAGACAGACGCTGGGGCAGGAGGTTTACGTAGAGTCCCTCGCTGCAAACTGAACAGATCTAAAAGTGACGTCATCCCCGTGTCTGTTAAGCTTTTTGAACAGAGGCAGATAAGCCTGGTTGATGACTTTCCTTGAGCTCGCTCACTCGTTCTCAGAATTGGAATTTTTGTATGAATGTGTCCATGTATACTGCAGGGTAGCATGTAGTGAAGTACACAGTATCAGTTTGCACATGATCACGCCTGCTGCATTAGCCACCACCCAGCGCAGCGAAGGAGACCGCAGCTTCCCACCTCTATGGGATGACTGCTGTCCAGCGCGTCCAGGTCCAGAGCACGCGTGTAGTCGGCTGAGACAAACTGGGTCCAGATGTCATACTCTGGGAAACAGTGGTCAACGCACAGATACTCGATCCAGGATGCAAAGCCCTCGTTAAGCCACAGGTGAGTCCACCATTCCTACACACACACACACACACACACACACACAAAGTTTATTTGCATATCAATATCCTGCATTACAAAATATAAACACAGTGTGTTACTGCCTTCTGTTACAAAGTATGGATAAAGGCTGTGGTTACCATAGTGACTAGGTTTCCAAACCACTGGTGGGCGAGTTCGTGTCCCACCACCAGGGCCACCCACTGTCTGGAGGAGGAGCAGGAGTTCTTGGGGTCTATGAGCAGAGCCGTCTCCCTGGGAAGCAACAGAGACACCGGGTCAACGCGCGCCTAAGTTGCGGTGAAGTGAGAGTTGCGGTGATGTCACAGTAGCAGTGAGTGTTTTGCTCGGCAGTCGTGCTGTCGGGGGCAACGTGCGACCTGCTGCTCCACTGATGTGCAAGAGACTCACGGAATAAAAGTCAATCAATAACTTCTTTGCTGGCAGCCTTGAGGAAGGAGGTGAAAAACCTACAGATTCAGCTCGTTTCTATGGCGACACTCTTTTTTTGGCAAGCAGTCAGGCCACATGCCTTAGGTCCATGACTTTCCCAAATTTCTAGGATGTTTTATAATTACAAAACATTTTTGAGGCCTGGAAAACTCAACAATGTTCATGTTTCATTCAAGTGTTTTGGTTTCAGAAATCAATAAGTTACAGGGAAACTAATATTTACCTGTAGGTAACAAGGCCCCAGTTTTCCATGGCACCTGGACGGGGGGAAGCAGCACGAGTCAGACAACTTCACCTAAATACTTTTCAGACAGGAATGATCAAAAGTGCGATATGAATACTTACCAGCAGCAAAATCAGCGATAGCTATGAGATCGATTTTAGGCAGAGGATAAGGAACATTGAAGTAGTCTTTGTAGAAAGGTAAGGTCTTTGTGGCCACCTGGGAAAACACACACACACACACACACACACACACACACACACACATTAACACCGATGTTCCCATTCCAGTAGGCAGATGTTTCTAAAGAAGGCAACATATTCATAAGTGGTGGGCAGCGTTTAAATGAAGACCACTGGAATTTTCTTTTCTTCTGTTAGCTTTGCACTTTACTTCCTCGATCGGCCGAAATCCACCTCAAGTGAAGTCGTTCCTCGATGATGACCCGACGGACCCGCAGCGTCTCAGACCTGCACAACTGGCATATTAACCCTTTCCGTGCATTGGTCTCCTCTGCCCACGTTGCCAGTGAGATTGTTTTATTTTGAAGTAACAGATCAAAATAAAACCGTCAGCATCTCAAAGCGACACAGGCGATTTGAACAGTGTCCCCATTTCAGGTCATTTATATGCAAATAGCGCGTGTATGAAGCAGAGGCCCATTCAAATGTTTAAGGAGCTGGAAAGTGAAATCCAAAGACGTCCAAAATGCTTCAACTTACAACAAAAAATATCAGGCAAAAAAATCAGCCACCTAGTTTGCATGTAGAAGAAGTGAGGATCAGGACATGTTGTACAACCAACCCAGCGCCCTGCTCAATCACATTCACACTATGGAAATGGAAATTCAAAACACGCTCACCTCCAGTGCAAATTTCCCTTGTTCTGCTTTGCCGACAGGAGTGTAGACGCGTACCGTGATGCCGTCCGATGACTGACTCTCCACAAAGTCATATTCACCAATAACAAAAGCTACAAGGTAAGTGGACATGATGGGTGTGGTGGCAAACTTCACCTCCACAAGGTTTTCGTCCTCAGGATATGGCTTTCGATCAATGACATTCTGGGAAGAGGGGACACACACACACACACACACACACACTCAGGAACAAGTACATCCAGCGTACATCACAACAATTACTATCAGCTATTGAAGAAGTGAGAAGTTGAAATCAAAGGACATAAAATGCTCCAAACTAAGAGTATGTTTTAAGGTGTAGAATTATTCATAATAATGATAACAGCACGAGTTTAATTTGGCCCAAAGAGATCGAGAAACTGATCACAACAAATCGATGCGTCTTGACACACTGAGTGAACGGTACTTATGATCGCGTTCATTTGAGTTCTGCATTCCTGTGTGTGTGTGTGTGTGTGTGTGTGTGTGTGTGTGTGTGTGTGTGTGTGTGTGTGTGTGTGTGTGTGTGTGTGTGTGTGTGTGTGTGTGTGTGTGTGTGTGTGTGTGTGCGCGCGCAGCAAGAAACATTTCTGGCATACATCAACATGGACAGTTGTGTTTTAAGTTCTTCTTTCCGACATGTTTGATGTTGGAAGAATCCCTGTCAGCAGGAGAAGTTTAGATTCGAGTTTGGGCTTCTCATTTTCAGTTCATTTACATCACATGATAAGTGTGTGTACATGTGTGCGTGTGTGCGTGTGCGTACCATATTTGACAGGGCTACCCGGTCCTTGGGAACTATCAGAGCAATGTCAAAGGTGGCTTTGATGGCCGGCTCATCCCAACAGGGAAAAGCTCGACGGGCGTCTGTGGCCTGGAGGGAGGGAGGGAGGGAGGGAGGGAGGGAGGGAGGGAGGGAGGGAGGGAGGGAGGGAGAGCCGTGTGAGACCAGGTACTCCTGTGATCCAATGAGGTTTACAGGATCAAACTACAGGAAAACCTACAAATGGGTCAGAAATGTTGCACTTCCTCCTGTCGTTGTCTTGACATATGGCTGTATAGTTCTAAGCTACATAACTCTACTCTTAAAAATGTATCAACTTCATAGGATTCCTTCACTTCCTGCATGTAGGCCATGTGGTTCTCCACCTTCTTCCTTATTGGCTGAAGCCTCCTGGACTGTCCACCTTCTTGTCAGAATACGGTTGAGAACAAAGTGAGTTCTGCAGTGCATTGACATTTAAGAAGCTTTGTTCTTATTAGTCTTTAGTTAATGTTTAATACCAAACCATATCAATTACATTATGTACTTCTCGAAAACATTGCATTATATATGCAGCACCTCCCAAAGTGGAGCAGGTTATCAGGTTATCACCTGAGCCGTCTCAACACGGTTTGAGGACATACACAAACATAGAATGAAGTATCATCAAAGAATCATGTGTGGGAGATCATACTGTGGCTCTGTGGCCTCACAGATCAGCAAGCCAATCAACACTCCCCAAAGAACCCAAACAAAAGAGAAGCCGTCCCGTTACCTCAAACTGGGTGACAGCAGCGTAGCGGATTTCTCCAGCAAGTGCATATTTACTTCTATAGAATCCCTTCATTTTGTCATTCAGCTCACCCACAAAGTCGATCTTCAATGCACCAGAGCCTGTGGTAGGGGAGGGGGAGGGGGGAGAGAGAGAGAGAGAGAGGGAGAGAGGGGGAGACAGAGAGGGAGAGAGGGGGGGAGAGGGGAGAGTGGGGGGGAGAGGGGAGAGAGACAGAGAGTGAGAGAGAGGGGGAGACCGAGAGAGAGACAGAGACAGAGAGGGGGGGGAGAAGGGGGGAAACAGGGAGAGGGACAGAGACAGACAGAGAGTGAGAGACCCAGAGAGAGAGACATGTTGCTCCTTCAGTCGTGACCAACAGAGTAAAATCTGTTATTATTAACAGCATGAAAAGGTGATAAAGGTCCTGCTCACCTTTCTGTAGAGCACTGGGAAACGACAGAGTGACTTTCTCGTCCTCATTCTGATAGTTGAATCCTGTAGCATTGATTTCTTTTTTTAAAAGGAGGAAAGATGTTAAGTCAACGCATAATCCCACATCCATTCAATCATTAATGAAGACAACAAGAGCAAAGAGCAACTAAAGTGGACGGTCACCTTCTGCTCCCTCTGGTGCAAAGGAAGCTGTGATGATGTCGATGTCGGCACAGTTCATCACAATCTGATTTGTGGCTTGTGTGACCTGCAAATATTGACAGAGAGATGACAAACTCTTCTTTTGTTTAAAAACCAAATTGTTTGCAGGGATGAGGAGACTTCCGCGGAGGGAGGGGCTTAGGCTCGGCTCGGCTCCGGGTTTGAACCCAGAACCTTCCTGAAGTGCAAATACAAAAAAGGTTTTGCTGGATCAGAACCAAATTGCATGTAACTGACTGTTATGGGACGAATGTGTCAGATAATCTTTACTGGGATTCTAAATGTGTCATAGTGGTGAAAGATCAGAATTGAATGGGTTAATCTCTGAGCCTGGACCCTTTCTTTCACTGTGTTCTGTCAAAATGTGCATCTGCATTTTTGGGAGTAATCCTGCTCGACATCAAATAAATAAGTGAAAAACAGAACAGAACCTCTTTGGTGGGTGAGGTGGTGAGGTGAAGAAAAGAGCACAGACGGACTGAGGAGCTTGTGAGCGGTGGAGGGTGAAGCCAAGTGGCAGCTTCCTGAGGGGCTGCCTCTGCCGGGCCGCAGAGCCAGAGACTTATGAGACGCACGGAGCTGACGGGACAGAGCTGCTGTGCATGCACGCGTTTCTGTCGGCCCGGTAAAGCTTGAATCAAATATTTGCCCTTGTTCAGGTGTTTTGATCTTATCAAATAGATGCTGTTGTGGCATGACTGAGACATTCCCGTGCCTGAATCAATGTATTGCCTTAATGTCAGTATGAAGGATATTGTAATGTGCAATTACAACCTGCAAACAGTGAAACAATGGCTCACCGAGTTTTAATGGCTTATATTAACTTTTATTATCCCATTATATTGGTATTTGTCTGCTTTAAAGTCTTTCCAGCACTTTCATGTGCAAAGAAAAAAACACCTCTACTGAGTGGAAACAGGAATAAGATAATGAAATGCATCTCTGAACAACGATACAAACCAATCAGTTCATAATCAAAAGTGTCTCATGACGTGTGACTCACCTGGTCACAGGTGGAAACGGGTCAAATAGGGTCAAGGTCAAGAATTAGCAAAGAAGGCCTGAATATGTTCCATTATGTTCCCAACAGAATTATGCTGTTATTCATACAGTTATCACATTTTTGCACGCTTGCATTTTAGGTAGAGCTTTGGTTTCCAAAATCGTTTGTCTTTATATTACAGCCCAGGAACTGTACAAACGACAAACATTCAACTTGCGCCATGTTTATGACGTCTTATGAATGATTAGTATACTGTGTTATGTCTCAGCAGCAGTGTGGATGAGACTCCAAGTCAAATTCGTTGGATTACACGCGTTTTGAAAAGTTTCACAGCTTTTCTCCCAGACTGGCGTCTCGCTCCCTCATGTACAGATTATCACTTACTGTGCATCATTTAGGCATTAATGCCTATGAATCTGGAGCGGCAGGAGCTCCATTGGGGGCTCTGCTCTGGAGGGCTGCTGGTTCGAGCCCCCTTATGGACCGAGTGTGGACTAGCAGCTGGAGTGTGTCCAGTTTGCACTGCCGAGGTGCCCTTGAGCGAGGCACAGCACCCCGCGCTGCTCCAGGGGTGACGCATCATGGCCGTGTGTGTGACGTGTGATTGTATGTAATTGAATGTGATCTGACAAAATAAAGTATCTTAGTATCTTGAGACGATATGTTTTGACACATTTAAAATGTGGCTTGGACTACCGTCCACACTGTGGACAAAAAAACTGCCGAGGTGCCCTTGAGCAAGGGACCAAACACCCCAGTGTGTGTAGGAGGGGGGCGACATTTTCAGTTGTGATTTGCATTGTGTGTATGTAAGAACCTGAAATACAAACTGCATGGATCTGATATCTGAATTTCTCAAATTGCTGGGCTAGAATAAAGGGTGTTCTTCTTCTTCTTCGCTGTATTGAGCGCTGTCAGTCGCAGAGGTTTGACACTTTTTTCCAGTGTATTGACATTAAACGGAGCGCGTCCTCTTCTCCTCTGATCACTCTATGGTCCGCCGTTATCGGATGATTTTCGCACAATTCCCCCTGAACGAGACAGCGGGAGGGGAGGGAGAGACGCGACGCTGCCATGATTTAGCAAAGGTTGACGGTCGGACGCTAGCTGGCGTGACTAGTTGCCTAGTAAACAAACAGCAATAATTCGCTGTAGAAATTCTACACATATGTCAAATGGTCCAATAAACACATGAATAAAAAGCTCAATGTTACTGAAACACAAACGTTTAGTTGGAGATCTCAGACGCGCGCGGGCGCGCGGGCGCGCGAGCTGAGCAGCCGCCGTTAGCGAGCTAATGACAGCTGGCTAAGCTAACACGCAGCCAGTCAGATTCAGAGTGCAAACTGCTGCGCTACATGTGAGACCGACCCGTTTAAACGCACTCGACCGGGGAGAACCTGCGGGGAAGAGTGAGCGGGGCCCGGCCGCACACATCTAACTACCTCCGCTGAACTACAGGAGAGCACAACGCTCCGCTCCGTTAGCTGCTAGCATTGTGTCATTATGGTTGCACGTTAGCACGCCGACGTTAGCGCACAACATTACATAACAACATCATCAAGTCGGCGGCACCGACTAATTCCTGAAAGCACCCAGACAGCTGTCCAGGGCAAACGTACCTCCACCATCGCCTCCAGCTTGCCTTCGAATGTGAAGTCGATGAGGTCGGGCTTCAGGCATAAGCCGTAGTTGACCGGGTAGACGTCCGTCGGTAACCGTACGAAGGGCCTCCGCTCGGGCATGATTGTTGTATTTTGGTTGGCAGCAGCAGCGCTTAAAATGATGGCGGCGCCGTGTGTGGCTTGTGTCGTCGCTCGGCTCGTTGCGCGGACAGAGGAGGAGGAGATGACGGGCTTCCACCGCGGAGCTGGACAGCAGGCACCGACTCTGTGTACGAATGACAGCGGAACCCTGCGGCCCAGGAGCAGCGACATCAACTAGACCCGCACCGCCTTCTGACGCTCATTCTTCTTCTTCTCTGTCACTCATTACTCCTGCGAACTAACGACTGTGCTCTACCGCCATCTAGTGGTAAAGAGCGTGTATGTACGTCAACACAACGCGCGCCATTCCGCCAATCGCTCCCAAACTTGTCAGAAACACTGAAGAGGCTGCGTTACATTCCCTCTAGTCTTGCTTACCTTACTTTCTTTGTTTTATTTATTAGTGTGCACCATATAATAGGCCAGTTTCTCTAGGTTTTGAGAAAAACGTTTTGTTTCAAAATGGATATTATGCAGATAATATCACCTTTAACATATTAAAGGGCCCATCAATAAATGTGATGATGATGTTTTTTGAATTGTAGTGATAACTTCAGATCACTAAAATCATTGACCTTCAGTATCAATGTGCCTTTCCAGGGCCCAAGTCTGCCTCTGCTCATGCATAAATACCCATAACCATTCAATAACTTGGTCAAGCTTTAAAGTGACTTCTTGAAGGTCCATATGTGAGCATTCAAGTCAAGGCTGAGGCCAAATTACCTCTGAAAACTCGATTTTGCCAAACAAATGAAGCTGAAGAAAAGAAGAAAAAGAAAGAAAAAGAAGAAAATAAGCTGTATTATACTTAATTAATGTGTGTTGCGCCACAATGTTCTTAACCTGTGTATAAACAACAATGCACACATTTGTCACAGTTCACAGTTTTACAACATGCATTGTTTTGTTATAGTGTTAACATATCAACCACGTCGTTTTTCGTCATTTTTTGTGCTGCTGTGGTGAGACGAATAAAACAGTAGATTACTTTATACGTCATCTATCAAACCCCATAGTAGGCGCGACTTTTGTCTTTATTGGATTCCAAATCCCACACACAAAATAGGAGATTTATTTTGAAGGTAAAAAACCGGATATAACAATTTCCTCTCCCGGTAATTTGCGGCAAGATGGCGGCGTACATGAGGAGGACGCTGTCTGCCCTCCAGCTGGTAACATGCTGGACTATAAAGGTACTCGGTGCTTATCAGCAACCATTCTCAGGCTCAGCAGGTCTTTGCTTCTGTGCTTATTTGACTCCGTGTTGTCGGCACTCTTGTTCCCTCTCCTCCTTGTCAGAATGACGTCGCTCATGGTCTGAAGCTTCCGGTGCCGATTCTCCTGCCGGTCCGGACGAAGAAGCGCTACTTCATCCCCCCAGCGACGGGAATGAAAGGTCGTAAGGAGGGAAACGCCGAGGCCAGGGCTCGAGCCGCGGGCCTCGTCTTCAGACAGGAGAACTTTGAGAGGCCCATCAACATCGCCTGCACCGGTGATGACACACAAACAACATACTGATGAGGAGGAGGAGGGGGGTGGAGGAGGCGGCGGCGCCGCAAGAATTGATAGAATTTTCTCTGAACCTGGGTTCTTTGAGTTTACTGTCTTCATTTGTCAGGCAGCACAATTGTTATTGTCAGATGCTTTTATTCTGAAAAATGCCCCAGTTAAAGTGATTGCAAGACGGACAAACTTTGATTTTATTTTCGCAAGTTTACATCCAAATGACCTCACTGACATTGTTCCTCTGTCAGTGTGTAGATGTTTGTGCTTCTCTTCAGGTCTGTAGGTTGAATGGACCCTCTGACCTTTGACCCTGAACCCTCTAAGTTATACACGCAGATAAACATGCAGGGCGTAGTGAGGACCAAGAGTAGAAGAAGAACAGAGATGTGAGGAGGTGTTAGCCTCGTTACTATTATCACCACACAGTTCAGTGAGTGAATCCAGGAGATAGGTTGAGCTTTTATTGTGGAGGGCAGAACGCCTATCTTTGTGCTGTAGAAGAAGAAACAACAACATGGATCCATTAGAGACCTACAGAGCTGAAGAGAAGGAGAACTTCTGACAGGAACACACAGACTGGAGTTTGGACGTTTATTTCCTGATGGTCTGGACATTCTGTAAAGTCTCTGCAATGGTCCTTTAACTGAACACGGCTGCTCTGTTTATCAGCGGGAATCTTCGACCCCTACGTCCCCCCAGAGGGCGACGCCCGTCTGTCCAGCCTGTCTAAAGAAGGACTGAAACAACGCGGCGAGCAGATCCGACAGAGCGCCGCCTCCCAGCTGGCGTAAGATCCTCAGCTGAACCCCCGGAGTCGCTCCTGATGCCACGTTTGACGTCTTGTTTGAATCTCACCGTGTGTTGTGCTGTTTCTTTGTTTCCCTGCGTCGCCTTTTGTAGGATTCGTAAGATCAAAGAGCACGACTCGGCGTTCACAACCAAGGGTTTTGCCGAGCGAGTGCAGGAAGTCTTTATTGAGGCTCACACCGCCTTGACACAGTAAGAAACAAAGTCAAAGTTCTTGGGTCTTATTTGAAAGTGGGTGGTGTGGTCGTTTATTCCCGTTTATAGCTGTGTTGACTTCCTGTTATAGGCGTGTGCTGGTGTCTCTGTTCTGATGAGGATTGTGTTTGTTATTACAGGTTTAACAAGGAGAAGCTTCACTCTCTGGTGACGGAGAGATGTTACCCCGTGAGTTCTGTCTCAGTTTAACGTCTCTATCGCCCAGTGCTGCGTTTTAATGAACAACATTTACTTTTTGCCGTTGAGTTACTGGTTCACTTACGTTCCCGTCTGGTTGTACAGGAGATGACGAGGGGGAACCGCTACAAGACCATCCGCTGGAGGTTTCTGGAGTCTCTGGAGCCGCCCAGGGTGGTCCACACCCGCTGCCCCGACATGGTCACTAAAGGAAACCTGTACGGCCAGGTGACGGTCCGCATGCACTCCAGACAGGTCTGTGGCAACACCGTACTTCCTATATTCCAATTTTAAAATGTTCTGGATTCACTTTTATGCGTTTCAGTCAAACTTCTATCATGTGAAAGTGTCAAACAACAACCCGGCCAATTCCTTGCAATTCCACATTTAACAGTCTATTCCATTTCCATATTCCACTTGATTCCGTGATTCCGTCTTCCTTGTCTACATTGTGGCCCAAATAGTGTCAACAGGGTCCAAACATTGATTGAAATCTGAAATACTCTGGATGTTTCCGTGGTGTATGATTACTGTGTATGTTATGTAGTGTTAGACGAGCGGGAGGAGAATCTTAACGGTCCGATTCTACCGCAGACTCTGGCCATCTACGATCGCTTTGGGCGACTGATGCTCGGGAGCGAGGAGCAGCCCAAGGACGTCTTGGAGTACCTGGTCATAGAGCGACACCTTATGAATCCCTACGGCCGATGGAGGTTACACGGGAAAATCGTGCCATCCTGGGCCCCGGCCAAGGATCCAGTGATAAAGGTGAGCTGTGATGTGAAACGTTGATCTTTTGCAGAGAAAAGGGACAGAGTTGACTTAATTCCTTTTGTTCTCTCAGACCGTCATGATTCCTGGTCCTGAGCTGAAGCCTGGAGAAGAATTTGACGCTCTTAACTATGAAGTTCCCCGACCAAAGGCAGTGCAGTGGTCCAAATAGACCACTAGGGGGAACCGCACAGATCATGAAACGTCACTGGACATGACTGCGCTGCCGCCCAGGCGCCCAAATGCAGGACCAGGATTTGAAGGTGTATTTTCAAAACACTGTCCAATGGAAAAACGTTGTGTGAGGATCAAAGCCGTCTGTCCTGAGCCAGAACAGCTGGCTGAACCACTTCAGGTAGCACCATGTGTTCATGTTGCTCTCTTTTCTTTTTGTTTCACAATCCAAGGTGACGTGTTTGTGTTTAAAGAAAACAAAGGAATGATTAAAATATGTACAGCTCTCCACACATGGTATGTTTTATTTCAGTGGTGAATATATTTCATTTTGACTTAAAGGGGTTCTCTCCGTCGAAGGCGGGGGCGGGGCCAGGGGCGGGGCCAGCGTACAGACTCTGGGTGTTTGGGACAGTGTTTATGTCGTGTCTTAGTCACTTTGCCATGAGTTTCACCCTGCAGGGACCGAAACTAAATCAATAACGGTGAGCATAGTGATCAGTCTGAGGTATTGCTCACAGGTGATATTCCATCAACAACATACAGCAACAACATTGAAGACCACTTAGATTCTGCCAATGGTGTCAAACCAAATCCAGCTTTATTTAAAGTATATTTGACATGAATGTCCCAGTACACTTTACATACAATCATAAAGAATAGGATAGTAAACACACACACACACACACACATGTTCCTCTGAGGTGCATTACGTGTCTGCATGTTCCATCTTGTTCCTACAGGCTCGTCTTTGTGGACACGCCCCCTTTTGTTAGCGCGCTCCCCTCTCCGTATCAACAGTTTGTTGATTAGCGGCGTTTAAGCCTGATCATGAATTTCGATTGGTCAAACCAACTTACGTAAACATGGCGGAGGTCAGTTGAGTGTCCTTCACAGTTCAGGCCCGGTGTCACAAAACCACATCAACATGTTACAAAAGAAACAGACCAATCAAAACCAGGCTCAGGACCAATGAGTTCTCTGGGTTCTATTTCTATCTTCATTCCACCCATATGGTTTATTCTGACAACACTCAACACATTCTCCATTATAACACTAGAAACAAAATGGAAAGTAATATGTGTCATGGGACATCCCTTCATACTAAAAAGCGTTGGAAGCAGATGAGTTCTGCCTTGGCTGCAAAGAGAACAATGTAAGGTAAATGTCACACAGCTCAAATCTATATATTGTTAATACTTGGATGAGTACTTACACATGGAAAGCTCTGATACCGCCTCATTGATCCAAATCACTTACACTTGTGGCGTTCAGTAATGCAATTGGTCATTTAGTGAAATCATGACTTTGTAGTATCGTTGTTAGCGTAGTAGTTTCCCCTACAGTGTTATAGTGTCAGTCGGTTTGTAGCCGTGCAACTTGTTCAAGAGCAAAAGGAAGACAAATTCTAGTCAAATTGCAAACACTTTGATTTCATGGTTAATAATCAGTCTAATCCAATGTTGCCCTGGTATTACATTGATATGATTTTACAAAATTGAATAATTTACAGGAAATTACATCCAAACCCTCCAAATCCCTCTAAAAGCTCCTCTACAGAAACTCACAAGTTTGTTCTCTTTTAAGTTGTGGTTTTCTCTGGTTGTCTCTTGTCTTAATGAAGGTACCAGCTTCTTTCCTGTAAAACGTCGTACTAAATCAAGTGTAAATGAGCCGTATTGTGTCTCACATCGCCAATGAGGACTGTTGAGTTGAATAAACTGTAATATCAGTGTGCATTTTGTGCAAACTAGTTTCAATATTCAACATTACCTTCCAGCCCATCTGGAAGGTAAGTGTGTTAACTTTATCTGAATGTGCAGTGTGCCGTCATATAGAGGGGGGAAGGGGGATCATCTACACAAACCTTCACTTTAGGGGAGGGGAGGGTTTGTTGTTTTTGTCTCCACATAATTATAAGCTGGGATGTCATGGGTGTAACGGCGCACAGTTTCAGTTTCACTTCGGAGAGGCAGAGTTGTAGAGAGACAGATTTGGTGCCATGTTGACTTGCTGTGGGAAAATAGGATTCCACCTCCCTGACCGGCGTGTTGGATGAAGCATACTGCAGGCGAAGACGCTTGCAGTTCAAATTTTGTGACATATTGATCACAGTTGATCCAATAAATGTAGCAAAAGTGTGATTATTTTACCTAAAACTATACAAAGACACAAAAAATATTTTCATTCAAAACAGGGGTGGACAAAGGAAAAAAAGGGGCTTCAGCTAAATGCTTCAGACGCACTTTAATGAGACTATGACTGTCAGTTTGTTCACTGATGAATTATGTGAGGAGGTGATGTGATGAGTCGGTGTAAAGAAGTGTTCCTTTCTACTCCATTTGTACAGGTTGTAGTGTCCAGCTCATCGGCGGCCATCATAGGCGTAGTAATGTGGCGAAGGAGGTGCACGGTCCAGCCTGTAATCATGGGTTCTGTCTGTCTCACTTTAGCCTTAGCAATTGTTCATCAGAAATGCTGCTCACCATCTGAGAAGCTGCACTCTGGCCTCTCTGGATGGAGAAAAGACACATTTCCCCAAAGTCATCAATGGGGGCACCACCACAACACCTTTTCACACTTCCAGTAAATGGGAGTTGAATTTAGTTCACAAGTCAGGTGGGAATACAAGAGCCTCAGCAGCACACTCTGCATCATCATCTTCATCTTCCTCTGGTATATTCTCAGGTTCCCATGTGAAAACATCTGAGCAGTTGTCTGTATACGAGCCAGATCTGGACCTAGTCATCTCCCAGGGACTCAAAGCATCACGCCGGCCCAGAGGTGAATTAGCCGCAGGTAGTGTGCTGATGTTTAGGGGAGGGTCCTCCACATGGAGCGCTCCCTGGTTCTCCAGGGGTTCCTCTTTTTCACAGGGAATATCTGCCCTACTTTCGCTTGATTTTCGTAGATCCCCAGAATCCCCTGAACAAACATCTGCTCCAGTGCTGCCTTGGATTTTGACAACTCTTGGATCTGCAGTCTCCCATGGACAAACATCTGCCTGGGTGCTTTCTTGTGTCTTGGAAACCTCTGGTTTTTCACCCTCCCATGGACAAACATCTACCCGGGCACCTTCTTGCTGGTTGAAAACACTTGCGTCCTCTGTGTCCCATGGACAAACATCTGCATGAGTGCTGTCTTGTTTTTGGAAGGGCTTTGGGTCCTCTGTCTCCCAAGGACAAATATTTTCTCGAACACTGTCTTGCTGTTTTGCATCTTGAGTGCTTTCTGATTTCCTTGGAAAACTACTTGATGGAGCACTGTCTTGCTTTTCGACAACCTTTGTTTCAGGTGTTTCCCATGGACAAACATCTTCCCTGGGATTTTCCCGTCCTTGTAGTTCCTCTGGTGCTTCTGAGGCCTCACTCTTCACTGTGTCTGGTTCTTCTGTCTCCCACGGACAAACATTTGCCTGAGTTGAGTCTTGCCTTTCATTAGTTGATGTTTTGGAAGCTTTTTTCTGGCATGTTTCCGATTCCTCGGTTTCCCATGGACAAACATCTGCCGGTCTTTCTGCTCCCTTGGTAGTTGAAGGTTTTTCAGGTTGCTCCCAAGGGCAAACGTTTACTCTGCTGTTGTCTTTCTCCTCAATCTCTACCGAAGCAGGAGAGACATCTTTTCTTGTTTCTTCTGGTTTGTCTTGTTCCCAGGGACAAATGTCAGTCTTGATTGCCATGGCCCCATGTGGAGTTGGTTCTATATATGTTTGTGTCACAGGTGGCTCTGTGGCCCTCTCTTCCTGGGGACAAATGTCTGTTATGACTTGAGGAGGATCAGGGAAATCCCATGGACATTTGTCTGCTGTCTTGGGTACTTGTGTAGCCAAATGTATTACAGGAGGTTTTGTGCTGCACTGCTGCTCATAAAGCAACATTTCCTTTGGTACACTGGGATGGATTGCAGGTCTCTGAGCTTCTTGTCGTGAGGGGACCGTCAGTGCCTTACTCATTTCCACAGGGTTTAGATTTTCATATATTACTTCAGCTTTGTCCTGAACCTCCCAAGGACAAACATTAGCATATCCACTATCTTGTCTATTTGAAGACTGCAGGGTTTCCAAAGACTCCCAGGGACATATGTCTGTTGCATGAGTCAAAGACTGTTGCACCTCCTGTGATCCTGCTGTGTGCTGTGACAGTGAATTATTAGAAATAATAGGAATATCTTGCGATTCCCAAGGACACAGGTCACCTCGAACACTTTGTCTTCTCCCAGTCTCTTGTTCTGGACATTCCCATGGACATACACTAGGTCGCACTGATGACTGTGACTCCCAAGGGCAGACGTCTGCTTTGATGCTCTGCTGCTTCTGAGGTCCTTCCCCAGGTGTTTCCCATGGACACACATTTGCATAGGAGACACTACAAGCTGCTGTAATTCGATTGCTGCCTCCTCTGTGAGTTGAAGGAGTTCTTGAAGCAGAGCCTCCAGTTTCCCATGAACATATACTACTGCGTTTGCTGTTCTGCCTTGATAAATATATATTTTCATATGTGCCATCTTTTTGCAAGTCATCCACATCCCAAGGGCAGGCAACAGACTTCACAACACCAAGTTTCCTCGGGCTTCTGTCTGTATAATCCCCAGAAGACTTTCTTACTGCATTCTGCTTCACAAGACATGGCTTCCCCTCTGCTGTGGTCATACTTCTCTTCTGCAGTCTCTTCTTTTCCAAACTTGGATTCCGGCTTGTTGTTAGCCTGGGTGTCGTGGATGCACTTGTTGACTCATGACTTTTTTGAGAAACAGAATCCTCTTTATTTATGTCCATGCTGGAATTATTCCGATTTACTCCTTCTACGGATCCCATGAATGCTTTGACAGAGAGCCACTTGGTGGTGGGGCTGCGGAAAGAGAAGACGCGCTGATCCTTGGTGATCTTTGGCCTTGGAGAAGCTGGTGCACTTGCAGAGACAGGAGCCTGTGGTTTTGGGGATTCACAGTCACTTTCTATTGATTTCTCTACAGAGGGATTCTTCTGTAATGGTGGTAAATGGTCCCAAGGACAGACAAGTGTCACTGGAGATGGTGGGGTTTTTGGAGCATCATCACCCTGAGAAGCTGCATAAGAGACATGTTTCTGGTTCTTGTCCACTGGTTGTGGCTCCTCCACCTCCCAAGGGCAGACGTCAAACTTGTCATATGATTGTGACTGGAGAACATTAATGACGTGGTCACTAATGGTGACATTCTGCCTGGACCTGGTCACCATTGTGTAGGCTCTGTTAACCTTGGGTATGTCCTGCATACTATGTGTGCTGGTGGAGGATAGACTCCAGGTTTTATGAAGCCTGATGTGGTCAGGATGCAGGAGATTGGTATCGATTGTCAGATTTTGGGCACTGGCTGACTTACAGACCCCTGGTTGAATGTCCAAAGAGTTTGTCTCTGACAGCTGAGAAACCCTCTTTGCTGTGTTGGTACTCAACATGGAGTCGCGCAAGGAAGAGTCTCTTTCATGGACATAGCGATGATCCCCTTGGGACTTGCGCATCACTGGTGAAGGTGTTTTAATAGATGATTTGTAAGTGATACTAGCTGTATCTAGGGCCCTGTTTGAGAACTCGGATTGAGTCACACTTTTGCTGTGCTCCTTCTCTTCACGACTGCACTGCCGGCTCATAGTTTCTGGGATTTCAGCAATGCGTTTAATTATGGACCTTCCCAATGCATATCGAGAACTCCTCTTCTTTGAAAGATGAGGGTTGTTTGTGGTCATCTTCTTGGTCTTGTTGACTTCTAACTGGGTATATAACTTCTTCAGTTCATCCTGGACCATAACCAGGAGAGCAACATGTCAGAGGAAAGGGGAAAGGCAAATTTCCATGTAAGAAGAGCATAGTTTTAGAGAAGAAAGGGCACAGGGAAGAAAACACAGGTCAGACAACACATGTTCATGCTATGGTCAAGTGTGATAATGTTGGGTACGTGTTGTTAATTTGTGATATAAATCATTGAAGAACTGTTTGTGTCAGGCTATTGGTAGTCGTAACTGCATTTAAGTAAAATTTTCTTTTCTTTTTTAAATTGAGATCATGGTTCTATGGAGGCAAGTGAGTTTACCCGAAAGTCTTCCGGGTCCACACTGTGCTCACTCCAAGCAGAGTGAAAACTGCTGTTGAGATATGACCCCGAGAGCCGCAGGTCCACTTCCTCTTCATACACTTCAGCTGCTATCTCCTCTCTTCCCGGCTTGGACACATAAAGAAACTGTTGAGCACACACAAGCACACAATGAATATGTGAACAAAACTCTGTGTCATCCAATTGTGACTCCAATATGTGCTGCTGTCAGACCCATTGTTCCCTTTGGCATTATCATGCTTTATAGTGTCTGGTTATGTCTGGATAATGAGAGCTGATCACAGACACGCTGATCAGATCTCAGTCAGTCTTTACATTGTTCCTGTTTGCTCCGTGGACAATTGTCATCCAGGTATAAAATACATACAAACCTTTACTCCCGGACTGTCAGTGTTGGTGTTCCAACGACAGATCCCCATTTACCGCAAGTTCAAAGAACCGTTTGAATAATTTGAGTGGGAGTGAGTGGAGCATGAGGAGGGGTTGGTGCGGATGACTCGTGAGCAGATTTGATCTCATGAGAGCGTTTTGCTTTCTGCTCTTTGCTCCCTGAGTCAAGTGGTGTTTACCTTGGGGATGAAGAGCAGGGCGAGTGTCACGGTGATGGTGACGTGCGTGTGCATGAAGGAGAAGAGCAACATCCAGTCAGGATGGAGAGATGGGAAGGTAAACCTGGTGGAAACAGGAAAAACTAAATCAGGCTATCCCAGCATATTTTTTCCTTTTTTATTCCACGCTCTAATTTCACAAGAAAACTACACAGCAGCCTGACTCATAATTAGCAAATTAAAAATACAGATCAAAACGTCACCCAGACTGAAACTGTGTGACCTCATTTGTCCTCGCCGACCTGATAGATTTATGAATCTTACATATACCCATATTCTGACAAGAAGGCGGGCGGTATACCAGTCTGTAGACATTATGATCCAAATATGACAGCTTGCTCAATCTTCTAATGCGTCAAAAACAAAGACCCTGCTCTCTGTTTACCGGAGCAGATGGAACATGGAGGAGAGTAGCAGCTCGTTGTGGATAGCGATGCCCATGTATCGAGGTTCATGGAAGGCTGAGGGGACCGGCCTGACGGCGCTCCACAGGGAGCTGCCCCAGCACAGAAACAGCAGCTCAGCTGAGGCAGAAGAAAGACTTCATGAACATCCAAAGCCCCAAAATGCATCTTCAACAGTGTCTTATGGTCCTTTTTCAAAGTACAAACTTTCCCCCATGACTCCAGGACCAGCTTCACCCCTGCCTGCCACTCACCTATGGCCATCATGTAGTCCCAGCGATCCAGGAAACACAGGTTGAAGCCTTTGCCGTCTGATGTGGTAGATGTGATAAACACTGGAATATTCCTGTCACGGTTCTGCAGGACGCCTGCTGTCCACGCGCACAGGAACCAGCCGACTGTCACCAGCGTCACTCCCAGAATCCTCAGCAGATACAAGCTGGACATGTAGGGAACTCTCTGGGCCGTCCGTGAGAGGAACACCTTCAGGACGCTGTGCAGACCAAAGTGTATCAGTGAACTGAACTGACTTATGAACTGTGATACGATGCAATTTAGCTTTTTCAGCTCCGAAACAAAACAAGAGGAAATGTGATGGAGCCGATCGTAGACTGACCGGTACATCTTCAGCATGACTGTCCCGTACACGATGGAGAAGCCCAGAGTCCGGACCCAGCGGAGCAAGATACACCTGAAGGTGCTGGGTTTGAAGTACAGGATGAAGACCTGAGAGAAAGACATATATACATCAGTCACACGTGGCACAGCTTCTTCACTAAGTGGCTGTTGGTCTATAGTATGGTCAACCATCTGAAGGCTTAAGTCATTTTTGTAAGTTTACCTAAAGTCTGAATCAAACCTTTGACCCTGAACCCTCTGTATGTTGTCATGGATCTCTATCCTATAGTAACTTCCTGGTCCTTCTCTCATCAGTCTGCAACTCGTGTGATGAGGCAGCTGAGAGGATGTTGTGCGTCCATAGGATACGTTGAGCTTTTATTGTGGAGGGCAGAACTTGTATGTTTGTGCTGTAGAAGAAATAGCCGGTCTACAGAACTGATACGTGAAGGGCAAATATTTCTAAATGCTCCAAACACAAAAGTCAAGATCAATGTCAGTGAGCTTGTTTGGATGTAAACATCACTGGCATATCTCTTAGATTTTACGACTCCTTTATTGTTGAGGATGACTGGTCTCCAATCTCGACTGTCTGTACTCAAAATGCAAATGACTGCATTTCAACCATCCGTGAAGGATCAAACACTCAGGGTGAGCTCGCACAGCTGCTGAGCGTTTGTAGATCAAATGGAGGCTTTAGTTAAAAAGTGAGAGTGACACCCAACTGAGATGAGAGCAACGCTGACCCGCCTTGGTCCTTTCATGGGGGCCTTTGGGTGCCCCCCTGCATCGGCCCCTGCTGTCCCAAACACAAACCTGTGACCCAAAGGCGCTGTCCAAGCCCACGCAAAACAGAGCTGGAGGTCTGCTCTTCTCTGGAGCAGGCATAAGGAGCTTCACCACCCAGGAACACCGCCGATTGTGTTCACAGGAGGGCGAGGTCCAGCTGGAGGTGTGTGTAGTGTGCCATGCTTGGATTGAAGTAAACACACACTGCGTTCCTAAATCCTACATTCTGGTGTAATCCACGCTTCTAATCTCCACACTCTCAGCAAGCCGGCGCTCTCTCGCACACTCACCGGGAAGTAGAGGAGCAGAGAGCCGAACAAGATGGATTCCAACAGCAGGAGACCTGACGCTCGGATCCTCTGAGGGAGGAAGGAACGCCACAGTTAGCACACAGCGACTAATACAGGCTAATCACACAAACATGTTGTAACTGTGCCGACACATGTGAGTCATCCAGCCGCCTCAGCGCTGCACCAGGGTCGCTGTCTGGTGCCCTGCTCCACCTAACAGGTGAGGGAATCCAGAAACCAACATGGAAACAAATGCTAACCACTCCACTGACTTGCTGCCCAAAAGAGAAAGACACAGCTCCACCTGCAGGCGCCATGAGCCTGGAACACATCCACCTTTCATCTGTACGCTGGCTGACTTACCCTGCTGCGGCGATGTCGGTAGGCCACCAGCATGCTGACAAAGACGAGGAGCATGAAGACGCCCTGGATGGCGAGGACCCCGGCCCTGAGAAACCAGTCCTCCTGCACCCAGCAGGGGGCGCCATCCCGACAGCTCTTACAGCCCGGCCAGCAGGGCAAACAGACCGGTAGGTTGGGATAGCACGTACTGCCACTGAGGGTCCAGTTGGCAACGCCGCCATCTGCATCATGCACACACACACACACACACGTATGTTGATGCAAATCCAAATGAAAGCTCCATTTACATTTCATCTCTACAAAAGCATTCAGCACAGAGATGCAGCGTGATGATTTTGGAAACAAAAAAAAAAACAAACAAACAAAAAAACAGGTTTGTCTCATAAATTTTCAAATGATGCTCAGTTGTTGCCGTCTCTTGATCTTCTGACAAAGTTGTCTTTCCAGATGTTTAGGCTTCTGTGCACTGTGACGAGCAGGAGACAAATGTTTGTTTCCACTCATTTATAAATGGCTTGCTTGTTGTCATGGTGACGTTCAGACCTGCTCCTCTGGCATCTGGAGCGTTGGCTTACCGGCGTTCCTGGTTGCCACCTCCTGGCTGTAGTAGCCCTCTTTGCAGCGGCAGCAGTACTGGCCCAGTCGAAAGCCGCGGCCTGGAACCGGCTCGCACTGCAGGAAAGACGCAAATTCACACACACGCACCCACAGGCACACACACAGACACACACACAGGCGCACACACACAGACACACAGATTCTCTCTGTGTTAATCTAACTTAAAAGCTAAATGGATCCATAATGCTTCTGCTGAGAGCTTTATCCTTTTCTAGGGAAATCCTGTGCCCCCCGTGCACACACAGAGAACACACACACACATACACACACACGCATTTTAATGTATGTACATATAAACCCACCCCCACCCTTATCAGCTGTTGAAAGACGTAACAGCACAGTAAAGGGTTAAACATTTAACATTAATGTGCTGTGGATTATAAACTGCTCCACTTTTCAGTCAACAGATTGTTGTAGTTGTAATCAGTGGATGGTCATCTGTTATGCATAAGCTGGAGCTGTGAGTGTGTGTGCGTGTGTTTGTGTGTGTGTGTGTGTGTGTGTGTGTGTGCGCCTCCAGATAACACATACCGTAAAGATTTTAATCAAAACTCGATCATAGTATCCACAAATTAGTGTCGGTGTCTGAATCTGAACATGGCTGCAACCTCACAACACTCGGACGGTCATGAACCCGACCGGAAGGCAAACGGTGAGACGGCGTTGACATCATCAAACAACATTCGCCTCATATCAGTCATTCCTTACATCCGTCGGGTCGCTTGTGATGATGCTGCAGTGCTTCATCACGTCATGTCAAAACTCTAC
>NW_027467152.1:287500-320000 GCF_046128005.1 Genypterus blacodes | reverse complement strand
AGTATGTCATTAGTTTGTATTGTTTGATGGCACCATCATTTTCTTCGGGGTGAATAAAGTTTTATCTCATCTCATCTTAACAAAGCCCAGGCGAGCGGCGAAGGGACGACCGCACCTGACACAGGAGTGATGTTGAGCCGAGCCCCGCTGTCCACGCCTCCTCCACCCCAGAGCCCAAAGGAGGCCCAGAGCTTGGAGTTCTCTCCCAGCCCTGGCCTACGACCACAGCTGCTGGTGTTCCCCAATATAATGTGTGACGAAGAATCGATTTTGGAACCGGCGAGGGATTCTATGTGCTTGGATCACAGCCTGGGCTCTGGCTTATCTGGCCTGGCTGTCAATACCAACATGCTGAGTCCGGGAGATGTGGCCCAGCAGAACCTCCTGGACAAGACCTGGGGGCCGCATCCTCCAGGCACAGTATCCACGGACATGCAGGAAGCTGGCGATCTTTGCCGCCGGCACCGGCTCATCACCGCCACGCCTGAGTGGCCTCTGTTGTCGGACAGATTGAGCCCTCTCACTGACTCTAAATGGGGCTGTGGCAACAGGGATGAGGAGGGGGCTGTGTTTGAGTTGGCCCAGAGGTTTGGGGAGCTGGGGGTCGGCGCAGTGCCCAAGATGCTGTTTAAAACCCGGGAGCTGCAGTGTTCGTGTCAGGGGGCACACGGGCCAATTGGAGGGGCGATGGAGCCCTGCGATGATCCGACAGAGACCAGCGATGCCCTGCTGGTGCTGGAAGGGCTGGGGAATGCAGATGTTGCCGGGCTTGGTTTGCACGAGTGCCCAGAGGACGAAGCCAATGATGAGAATGGACGCAGCGCCTTGTTGTTTCACAGGAAAAGGGAGATCGTTCAGAAAATGTCCGGGGCGTTCTCCTTTGGTAGTTTCCAAGCTGAGCTGAGGAGGCAGGTGGAGGGGATGCATCAGGAGGCTGAAGCGGTGGCGGTGCACCTTGATGCGCAGGTGTGCAGCCTCCACCGGAGTTTGTCTCGCCATGTCTTGCAGGTAAGCCCTGTAGATTTAGAAATTATGGCTCAGGCAAAGTTATCGTCACCTACACCGGTGCAGAGCTCCCCCCGGGCCACAAGTCCAAACCTGAACCAGGCGTCGACACCTAGGAGGCGCCCGGAGCAGTGTGCCAGCGCGCCACGAACTCCCACAGGCCGGGCAGGATGTGGCGATAAGATGCTTAAAGTTCCTGGGAAGTCCAGAAAGAGTTCCTTAAAGATCCGTCTGAGTAAATTGTTCCGGACTAAAAGCTGCAGTGGCTCCAGTCACCTCCTGGATAAGAGACCCTCGGTGGCCTGCTCCCTCTCCTCTGCTGGGAGTCTGATGGACATGGTGAGCAGTGCGGCTCCTGAGCAGGAAGCAGACAGGTGAGCAGACATGAGTCATGTATGTATGAGGTTCCTTTGAGACCAAAATCAACCAGACCTGCATCTTGTCCCCAGAAATGGAGATATCTGTTTACAACACCTTCCAGGTCGCGTTGACTTTCCTTGCATCCACTAAATGTGTTTTCAAAGTCACACAAGAAAATTATAGTCACAAAAATGTGAGTCCCACAGCTCCCAGAAGGACAAATACAACATTTACACAGGGGGCAGCAGCTTTCATGCGTCGGGATAAGGACAGTCACTACCTAATTCCAATCCCTTCTAATATTACTCTGTGCTACAGCGCCACCCAGTGGACAGTCTGGGATGTGGTCTTTCTGGGTACCTGGGGGTCTGATTAACCATCCAGTTTTTTTCTCTGTTCAAAGAGATAATTTATATTTCAATATAAAAATCAAAAACCCAGTGCCATGTCTGATGGGCTTGAGTGGATAGACAAGGTTCAAAATGTCAGTTGTTCTGTTTTTGTTGTTGGTTTGTGGTGTCTGGCAAACACCACAAACCCTTTGTAGTCACATGTTCCATCTCTCCTCTCATTTCCCCCCACTGTTCTTGACTTCCAGAGTGAAACTGCAGACCCTCACACACTCAAATCTGATTTTCTGAGCTTCTAATTCTTCTGCTCTGCATTTTAACCCTCCCTCCCCCCAAACTCTTATGTCGCTTTGCCTTCCTCCTGCAGCCACAGCCAGCCCAGACTGACCAGGGCCCACAGTGCCTTTGCTCCTGCCTCCCTGTCTGCTTTCACGGGTAAGAGCTGTGGCTTTGCTTTCAAACCATCACAGCCACAGAGGCTCCAGGGCTTTAAATGATGAGTGAGTCACATCCATGCACACGGGTGACCTGAGAACATCTACTTTCCCCTGAAGTTGGTTTAGATCTCTGACGTTGAGTGTCCACTGGATGGACTCAAGGGGTCTCTCGGGCTCTGAGCATAAATCTGTTTCCAGGGTGTAGAAACCTTTGGAACACTGGGCGCTTAACCGTCACACCTGTGAATCTGACTTTCATGAAAATGCAATTTTCCCAAAAATCATTCAATGTTGTGAGTACCGGTTCACTTTTACTGTCACTGCATTTTTCCTTCCTTTCCCTTTTTTCCTTCCTTTTCTCTCCTTTGCTTAATTGGCGGCGTCAGGTGAGACTGTTTCTCTGGTGGACGTGGATATTTCACAAAGAGGGATAAACACGCCACACCCGCCCACTCCTCCTCCTCCACCACGCCGGAGTCTCAGTCTGTTAGGTACTTGTCTCTCTTTCCTCCCTCTCTGTCTCTCTCTATCTCTATCTCTCTCTCTCTCTCTCTGTCTCTCTCTCTCTCTCTCTCTCTGTAAACTCCAGACCTCATTGTCATGTTTGGGGTTATAAACCACATTCAGAGACGCCACATGATGTTGCTGTCCAGGTTAAATGCTGTTTAAGCGTTGTGGAGATTCCCACCAGACCAGATGATGTTCAGAATCTCTTATAATCTGATTTGAAATACTCTGAAAGGTCAGCGGCAAAGAACACAGGGACTCAATGATAATGCAGTTTGAGCTGCATGAAAATAAGTCCACATGTTCAGAAAGGTTTTTGCTCCTTTGTCTGGTATTTTTGCGACATGTTTGTTTCCTATTTTATCTGTTTTCATCTGTGTTTGTGTGTTTGTTAGCAGGGTTTCTTAGACAGTTAAGACCTTGTTGTGCAGGTTGGACATGGTCCCGGGAAGAACCCGTTGAATTTTGGTGGTCATCTGCATCCAGATCCAGGATTATTTGGCAACTTTTTGAAAAAACAGAAGACAAATCTAGACAAAACAAACTGAGTAATACAAAGAGCAAAGGGACCCCTCTCTCTAGTGCAGATCAGACGTGTAGAGACACTAAAGGAACCACAAATGGATACATGGACACACAACTTCTGTGTTTGGAACTTCTGTGTTTGATATTTGTGGCAGTGACAGTAGAACTCTCTGATGAGGTGAAGTGATGAAGTGCAGTGACTCACAGCAGCAGTCTGCTCATCCTGGGTCTTCAACATGTTTATACAGAATTATTTGATCTCTCAGCAGATTAGCCGGCCCTATTAAAGCTACATTTGTCTGCATTCTGGTGACGGCTCAGGACGTTTGTGAAATCAGTTATTGTGAGAATCACAAAACATCTCCTCCTCCTGACTTTACCAAACGTTTCCTGAACGTTTGATGGTTGTAGAAACCCTGCACAGCTGATTCCACACTTCCTTCCTCCTCCTGGTCCTCTGTCCCTCAGAACCTGTCTTTCATTGGGTCCTCCTTCTCCTTCTCCCACTCCCCCTTCCCTCCTTCCTTGCTCCCTCAGATGACATCGCCACCCCTCAGCCTGGCCCTTTCCTCGTCAGTGTTGTGGGCGCTTCCCTGCAGTCCCTCCCCCTTCCCCTCCCTCCGCCTCCTCCCTCCCATGCCACCATCCAGCACAGCCTCAGCCTCAACGGTAAGCAGTGATGGAGTGGGTGTGTGTGTGTGTGTGTGTAGCGTGAAATGTCTGTTTTTGCATCTTAACCGACATTTATTTTATATTTGTCTCTTTTAGACGCCTTCCTCCGAGCACTCCCTCATTCAAACCCATCACCATTCGATGCTCCGCCCCCTGTCAGACAAGCCCCGCCCCCCATGCTGTGTGCCCTGCGGCGCTCTGAGGCCAGCAACTTCACCGCCAGTCTGAGAGAGCTGGAGAAGGTAACACACTTTTACATTCTGATCTAAATTCGTCCCCATCCATCCATACGGGCCGTGTCAGCGCCCCTCTACTTCATATACAGCTTGGATTGGTTTTTTTATTTTGGAACTTAAGAGTTGCTGCTGTGAAAGAGACGTTTTTAGCTGCAATGCTGAAGAAGCACACTATGTTGTCCAGTTCATTTTATGGATCACAGTCGCTAACCTAGAGTCCTGTGTGTGTGTGTGTGTGTGTGTGTGTGTGTGTGTGTGTGTGTGTGTGTGTGTGTGTGTGTGTGTGTGTGACTGCAAGTGCGGCTGGTACTGGGGTCCAATGAACTGGGAGGACGCAGAGATGAAGCTGAAGGGCAAACCTGATGGCTCCTTCCTGGTTCGGGACAGTTCGGACCCTCGCTACATCCTCAGCCTCAGCTTCAGGTCGCAGGGAGTCACACACCACACACGCATGGAGCACTACAGGGGTAAGACACACACACACACACACACAAGGAGCACTATCGCAGTTAGACCCAGATGATGGAATTCACTCTGGCACCTCTACATGTAGCTCCTCACCTCCTCATACTCTGCACTTAAGCAGTACATCATGTATGTTCTGCATATCATGGAATGCTGTTAAGTCCATCCATGTTTTTAGTTTTAATGGCAGTGCTTGCAAAAACGGAATCCGCAGTGTGAGTGAAAACAATGACCATTCTACTGGAGCGTCTGGTTCTGTTCACTGCAAAGGAAACCTGAACTGAAGAACATCGCAACAGAAGAAGAATGGAACAATTCTCCATTTTCTTTTTGATTGAAGTAAATGTTAGAAACTAAATAGAAAAAGGAAACAATTCTATAAAATGTATCCTCACTTTGATCTAGAATATTCTTCCTGGCTTGATTGTCACAGGATCCAATTTGATTCATTACATTACGATCATTTGGCAGACGCTTTTATCCAAAGCGACTTACATTACGACCCTTCGCAGAGGGGGGAGCAATTGAGGGTTCGGTGCCTTGCTCAGGGGCACCTCGGCAGGGACTCGAACCAGCTACCCTCCGGTTCCCAAGCGGAAGCTGTACCCACTGAGCTACTGCCTTCAGTCCTTCATAATTGAACAATAGAGCAAGGCCTCAGTTTTGTTTGCAGGTTTTTTATGTTTGAAACTCCAGACATTAAACAAAAGTTCATGACTTTCAGGTCTTTTGTCTCTGAAGTATGATTCTGATTCTGACTCTGATTCTGGTGAAAATGTCCTCAGACTGCAGTTTGTTTTTGTCTCCAGGGACGTTCAGCTTGTGGTGTCACCCAAAATTCGAGGATCGCTGTCATTCGGTGGTGGAGTTCATCGAGCGAGCTATCATGCACTCCAAGAACGGCAAATTCCTGTACTTCCTCCGCTCCAGAGTCCCAGGTAAACTATAGGTCAGACATTCACATACAGCCCGACTACATCAAAAATGGATATGAAGTGCCATTAAGTGAGACGGAGGGAGGAGGACGAGTGTGTCTCACTGTTTGTCTGCATTCAACCTGTGCATCATTTATGACTGGGAGAATGTTAGCATGTTTCTCCTAACGACCTATGAACACGTACCCAAGTGTGCATATGGTCTGTGAACCAATGTTTACATAAAATATCTGGAGAGAGAGAGAGAGAGAGAGAGAGAGAGAGAGGGGGAGAGAGAGAGAGTGAGAATCTCCCTCCTCCTGGTTTGATTCTATGTTAAAGTGACACCAGCAATTTTACAAAACTGATATCATTTTCAGCAAATTTACATCTATCTCTCATTTTTCTATATGAGTTGTCTCATTGTGTAAATATTTCTAGTTCTCCTACAGGCAGACAGACAGGTTACATATGTTCACTGTTGCCTCACAAAGAGTACACCTCTGACCTTTGACCCTGAACCCTCTGTATGTTGTTGTGGATCTCTATCCTATAGTATCTTCTAGGTGATATCATAGATTTTTGTGAAGTTGTCAATGCATCTCTTTAACTGAATTAGCTGTAGTTGCTGTTGTTAGGTTCATATGTGATCTGCAACCATTGATCTGTCCTGAGAGACATTTTGCTTTTATCTGCCAGCAAGCAAACAATGGCAAGTCACAGAATGATTGTGAAAAGCAGCATTGTGTGTGTGTGTGTGTGTGTGTGTGTGTGTCTTTTCTTAGGGCTTCCTCCGACCCCAGTGCAGCTGCTGTATCCTGTGTCCCGCTTCAGCAACGTGAAGTCACTGCAGCATCTCTGTCGCTTCTGCATCCGGCAAATAGTTAGAATTGACCACATCCAGGAGCTTCCTCTGCCCAGGTATCTGCTCCTGCTGCTGTGCATTCACTCCTTTATGTGTCCACCTGCTGAAATCCAGGTCAAGGTCAAATCCTGAGCCAAGTTCAAATACCCAACACTGAACCAGATTCCTGCAGTCATAAAGTCCAAATCATGTAATGTCTCCTCGCCTATCCACTCTTTATGTACTTGTTTATGTTTCTTTGCATGCACTGTCACCGTCCACATTGGCCCCTTCACGTCTTGGTTAAGGCGGCTGAGTGGAGATGTAGTGGATTTTTTCTGGTGAATATGTGCAGATGGTGTCAACACCTGGCAGAGATCCAATTAGGTGCAACATGTGACAGATGGGATAGCATCAGAAAGCGCAGGGAGATAGGACAGGAGATGACATACAGAGGCTGGGTTCTGCAAGCTTCCAGCTCAGTATCTGGATAAGTTATACATGACGTTGTATTGGATGTTTCTTCCTTGTGTGTCTCCTGTCAGACCCTTGATCTCCTACCTGAGTAAGTTTTATTACTACGACCCCGAGGAGGAGATGTACATGTCAATCAAAAGCATCCACCCAGGTCCAGGGGTGGAGCAAGAGGCACAGTCTCACACATAGCAGCAAAGACCTCCTCAGCCCAAGTAAGTTTGATTCTCATTCATCAACATCACGCATGTTTCCCTCATGGCCACCTTGTTGATTAACATCTGGGTTCTAATATCATCTCTGCACTTTTGCTGTTCAAGGAATATGTGTTTTGTTTACTTGTGTTTATGTTGACACGTCTACCAAGATTTGACATGTCTCTGATTTACAAAATGAAGGCAAGGAAGTCAATCAGAAGTGGATTTAAGGACAATCAGGTGAAGAACACTGAAATTATAATAATTCACATTGTTCACCTAGAACTGACAGCAGCAACAGAATTGGGTTGACATGGCAAAGGATGGTAGAAGGTTGCTGGTTCGATTCCGATCTCCTCCTCGAAAGCCTGAGTGTTGTGGGGCAAGACGCTAAACGTTAAACTGCTCCTGATGTGCAAGTTGGCTCCTTGCAAGTTGGCTGAACCTGCATCAGAACATTTACCGTTTACTGTGATTGTAGTGCAGCGATCTGCTTTCTTTAGTGTTGTTTGCAAATGTTGATGCTAATTTCAAGTTTCAAGTTAAACAATGATTGTGAGTTTTTATGGTGAACTTTGACACAAAATGTGATTTTCTTGTTGATATGTATTTGACATATCTGATGACATTTATGTCCCCAGGTTTATGTGTGATGGACTGATGTCTTCTGGCCTGACTGTCTTCCAGCATCAGCCAATCAGAGTCCCTGGAATTCTGTGCATCCAGTGGCAGTTGGATGGACCCGCCCTTCTGTTGAATCTGACCAATGAAGAAGTGTTGGAAAGTGTGGGCGGCTTGATGTCTGGAAAACTGTTGTCATAACTACAGATGCTGAGGGTGACTGAGCATCACTGGAGTAATGGAAGAGAAGGAGCGTGTGACATTTGGACGATAACAGGCAAACAGATATTTCCTGTTCCTGTTGAACTGGACTTTTAAAGTCGATGCACTTGGTTCGTTTGTACAACTACTGTTTGCTTCGTTTCCTTGTTTGTTTTCTCCTTCTATTTTGTGAAATGAGGGCTTTTGGATTAAAAGAGGCCTTCAGTATAAGAAGTGAGTTGTGCTCTTTATAAGGAGAGGTGACATCCTGTGGTGAATACATTAAATATAAATTAAATAAAAATAAGGCGTGGCCGAGAGAGGGAACAAGATAACTACCTCAAGGCCATGACTTAGCAGCAAGGTTACCATAGAAATGAGCTGCATTTGTACCTTTTCCAGCTCACCTACTGTGAGTGTTACGATCAATGTTTACCTCCAGCATTGAGGCTGCTATCCTGGATATAAGGTAGGTAGTTATGGAAACCCACGAAAATGGTTTGGAATTTATCTGGCAAGCATTAAGTGTCATGTGAGGAAATGTTGAACAGCTTTGAGGTCGTACAGAAGAGAGCCCGGGCTTTCTTTACGGGATTAGACAGAACACTTGAAATGATCTGCGTCACCTGCTGGAAAGCTATGGGCAGGGATGAGGATAGACGCGTTTTCCACGTCACCCTCCAAAGTGGACTGGCCTCTGAACCCTGAGAGAGAGAGGGAGAGGGAGAGGGAGTAAAAATGATGGATGGAAGAGAGAGAGAGAAGGAAGAGAGAAGAGAGGGAGGCAGAGAGCGTACAAGAGAGAGAAGAGAATTAATATCCCACTTAAATTATGCATCTCTTTTCTCTCTACATTGCCCGGGAAGAAGCTTCTTCAGCATCCTCATCCTCCACCCTCATCTGCCTCTTGCTCACTCATACTTTAGTTGGAAGCTGGATTTTGGATTCAGTGTGAAACCTGATAGTGGTTGAAAAATACATAATATTGATAATTATTTCGTAAATTAATAATAATAAACTGTGGGGGTGTAACCATGGAGGCGCAGAAGATCAGAAAAGTAACACTGGTTTGTTCTCCTATGAAAAGAAATTTGTTTGGCTGTTGTCTGTTGCTCGAACAAGAGCAGTGACTCATTAGGTTGTTTTTTCAAGGTTTATTTATCATTTATCGGAGTGGGACCCATTTTCTCAGCTAAAATGTGAGAAAGTGCCGTTACAAATGTTTCCTTAAGTGTCTAGTTCAATTCCGATTTGCAAAGTGTAAATGTGGTATCTCCCAATTTCCCATAAGAAGGGAATGCAGCATAGGCTTAGTCTGACGACAGACATGATGATGTCTTGTTCCGATCGATGGTCTTTGGTTGCGTGCACAGCTTTAACATTTATGATCCCTTTACGTTTATTTAGCTCTGTGTTGGCGAGTATGTCATATAACGGACAGAAGATGATGAGGACGGGGCAGTTAATCGGATCATTTAGGCTCTCGGCGGCCTGAAGCTGATTGATCAGCACGGAAGCCACTCACGTTCTGGCCGAACTGCCCCTCAAATCTGACATTGGACCTGAGAAACGTCAGTGAGCCTCGTCCGTGCTGTCATAGGACATCTGCTGGTTCCCTCTACACCCGCCCACCCCCGCGTAACCTCGATACGTCATTGGTCAACGTGCCATCCATTGACCTACGTAGGGAAATGCCACGCTGCGATTAGTTCAATAAAACATCAATCACACAGACAGCTACAGCGGATTGGTCAGCTCTGCCGTCGCTCACCGCTCCTTTGTCCGTGGATTGGTGCAGGAGCGCGGGCGGATGCCTCCACGGCTCAGCCTCGAAGGTTCACGGAGAGCGAATGTCGTCATGAGCGGTGGGTAGGAATTAAAACCTTGGTGTTTATATTACATCGTACTTCGTAAAACGTTATATCTACATTGAAGAAAACGCGTTAAACATTATGCGGTGTGAATAAGTATGTTTGGCGGGTGCTCAGGTTCCCGCGTGACGCAAAAAAAAGCAATGCACTTCCGGAAAAGGGCTGCATTTACTGTAACGTTATCAAAGAGAGTTAGCAAGCTAGCCCAACATGCTAATGTCGGCTAAGCTACGTAGCTGATGCCGAGCTGTGGCTTATTGGCTGCCGAGTTCACTTCTCCATCAGTCCCCTGTTCCACCCGACACGCTGTGCACCCGGACTGCCTCGGGCGACGCACGCACACTGTGTAATTTATAAATGGAAACTAAGCTGCTTAAGCTAGCCTGTTAGCCACTCCAACAGCCAGTCCCAAGGCAGTGATGCTAGTTGGTTAGCAAGCTTGAGCTGGTTGTCCGTGGCAAAGAGCCACAGCATCTGGTGGCTCGCCGCCCCGAGGCCGCGCCGCTCTCTGCTGAGTTTGTGATGGATTCATTTCATTTCACGCCCTTACAACTGGTGGCACTCGTGTAAATGCAGAGTTTGCAACGTTGCATCGCTGCTGCAGTGACGTTGGTGCTGCTACTTCCCCCAAATGTGTGTGTTTTGCAGTGGCTCAGCGGGGAGCTTAGTGAAAGTTGACTGGAGTAAACACTGAAGTGGATCTAAACAGCTTTGCTCCACCGGCACAACCCGAGTGACGGTGCGGTCATCTGCTGTCACCGCTGCCAGGAACAGAGCGGAGTAACGAACCGAACGAACGAGACCCCGCGTCCTCATGTGTGGACATGACATTTTTTTCTTCCCTACCCCTCATACGTAATTGTGCTTAACTTAGACCTGTTGTCCTCATGTCCGGACATTTTCGCTGCCCACACTTTGGGTTGTCAGAAATATCAGACGGGAATACATGTTATACGCTGTGTGTTCATATGTCGTACATGTTACCGTATGGTTTGTTTCATACTTATGAGGTCCCACAACCTCAAAAAACCAAAATGCATACAAAATAACTGTCTGGGTCTCAGGAGGATAGGTGGTTAAAAAAGGTTTGGAGAATATCTGTAATACTAGGGAACAAAGGTTAAGACAAAGGTTACAAGAATAAAAGAGTAATATATTAGAGTACAGTTGTAGTCTTAAGGAAGTAATGTTCATGTTTTGATAAAAAAGCTCACATGTTAAAAGAAAACATTTGTTGTAATTGTAGAATTTTTTTTGAAAATGTTCTTGAAAAAGGTTTTATATAGTGAGTTAAAAGCCAAAACCTAATGGGAACAAAATGTTTATATCTAGAAAAGAAGAGTTAATTGAGGGTATATAAGCAAAAAGATCGTCTCAAAATATTCTGACCTTATTCTGAAAATCTCAGTGGCCCCAACAAACACAACTCCTGACCTGGAAATGTTTTGGAAAAGTCTTTGACAAAATGGAATTTGACAAGGCAAGCTAGAACCCAAGAAGCACATTTATTTTTTGCGACATTTGAAGCTACATAAGGATGAGGCACATAAGCATTGATTGTCTAATTTGAGTCGATGCTGGACCGCAAACATTGAACTCCATGGTCAGGAAAGGCCTTGGAAAGTCATGGAATTTAAAAATGGGTTTTGAAAATGACGAGATATCCTCTAAAGTTGTCTGGTAAGTTTTAAGTGCAGTTACTAGACAAAGTTTAATGCAGATGTATTAAAGTAATATTCCAGTATTAGAACTGAAGTAAGTCTTCAGCGATTCTATGTTAGCTTCCTTGACTTTGTGACTTTCCTATGTGGCTGAGATGACGTGTCACACACAGATCCCCGGCTGTCACCATTTCTTATGTCTTATATCCATCAATCTCATTTTTTCAACTATGAGGCCACTAATCGATATTTGTGTATTATCTTTGAGAATGGATCCATCATGTGTTTCTTACTGCGACAGAGTCAGGAAAGAGAAATTATAGCAAATAGCAAATTTAATTAGCCTTATAATATAATAATTCATCATCCAGCAATCTGATCATCACAATTTTTTTTTTTATTGTTATGCTTCCTCTTGGCAGTTTTGAAGCACATCAGAAGGAATCGTGTGGCTCTCTAACGCCAATGTCGTCAATCTGTGCATTCCATTCACATTGATCCATGAGAATTACATGTTCAATCACAATTTGACTCTTCTTGCCCCCCTATTCAGGTCTGCAGGGGCAGAAAGGTAGAATGTAGGGACGGTTATTTCTGATACTAGGCTTAATGGATTTACATTCTGAGGAAAAGTCTTTTCAGTATGTATGTCGTTAGTGTGACTGATTATGTTTCAACGATTGTGCTTATAGCAAGACATGGGGCGGCGTTGTTGTGCATGGGATGAGTGTGACTCTGCTGTGTGTGTGTGTGTGTGTGTGTTTTCCAGAACAACAGGACAGTATGGCCACCACTGTAGCTGTCAGTCCCAGTGAATACCTGCAGCCGTCCTCCGCCTCCACACAGGTGAGTCCCCGTCCATATGCTCCTCTTTTTCTGCCTTTTTAACCTGTGATGCACGCAGCTTCACACTGAGCAGACGCCTGGACCATCTTGTCTCTCTTTACTGTCTGGTTTACCCTCTCACTCACTCTGACTGCTCTTGGTCGTCATCGCCCTCATGTCTGAATCCGTCTCTTCCTCCAGGACTCCCAGCCCTCTCCTCTGGCCCTCTTGGCAGCCACCTGTAGTAAGATCGGCCCTCCTGCCGTTCAGGCTCCTGCCGCTGCTCCTCCGGCTCAGCCGCAACCTCGCCGGCTCCTGCCAATCAAACCCGCTCCGATCGCCCCGGCTCCTCCTAAGAACCTTGGCTTCCTGTCAACCAAGGGCAATGTGATTCAGCTCCACGCTGGCCTGGGTTCCACCAGCCCCACCAGCCCCATTGTGGTCACCATCCAGAGCCCAGGCCGCACTAACACCGCCACCCCTGCCAACATCCAGTACCAGGTGATGCCACAGATGCAGGGTCCCCAAACTATCCAGGTGATGCAGCAAGGGGGACAGATCCAGCTCATACCCGGTACCAACCAGGCTATCATCACCACTCCTATGACTGTGCCAGCCCCGGCGGCTGCAACCACCCCGGTCACACCGCAGAAAACTGTAGCTATCCAGCCCTCCCCCAAAGCATGGAAACCAAGCAGTGCCGCCCCCAATGTGGTACAGTTCCCCGCCGGGCTCACGCTGCCACTCAACGTGGCCACTGGAGAGGTAGGAGGGACACAGATCGTCACAGAGACTGCAGCAGCCCCTCCTCCCACTCCTGGAAAAGCACGACGAGGGAGGAAGAAGAAGGCTGCTCAGCCTCCACCCACACCTGTCACCACACAGGCCACCTCTCCACCCCCAGAGCAGATGGAAACCATCCTGATTGAAACTGGTGATAACATTATTCAGGTACAGAGTGTCCAACAGCTCCGCTGTAGTACGGCTCAGTTTGGCCCTCTAGGGCTCTGTTAGCTGTTTGAAACTGGGGGTGATTGGGCGCTGATACGTACCTCCTGCCTAAAGGGGGCATTTAAGGGTTGGGGCTAATAGGAGCAGGAAGGAGGGTCAGGGAAGGCTGGAGTGAGGGGTAATAGGTTGGGCTGGGGTGAAGGGTTTGAAACTACCCTTCTTTTTGATGGAGTGTGTATAACAGGAGCACTGCCATAACACAAGAGCTAACCCGTAACTTCACTGTGTCTGCTCGTTTACAGGCAGGTAATAATCTGCTAATCGTGCAGAGCCCAGGGCAGCCCGCTATGGTGCAGCAGGTGCAGCTGGTCCAGTCCAAACAGGATTCTTCAGTGGTCCAGATCCCCCAGCAGGCCCTGAAAGTGGTCCAGGCGGCATCTGCCACCCTGCCGCCTGTCCCGCAGAGACAGTCTGTCCCCTCCAGCCTGCAGGTCGCCCAACCAGAACCTTCACCAACGCAGGTGTGACATTCAGTGGCTTCATGAGTCCTGATTCAGATACGTATTCCATCATGATTGGTCATCAATATGCTCTTTATATCTGAAAGAAGTGTTAGAATCTTTTTGGCTGTAAATCTGCAGTAATCTCAGTCTGCTCTCTGTAGAATGTTAAACGTTAGTGTCCTTGTTAGGAAATTATGATCCATGGAGTCCCTCTGTCCTCACAGATCTTAATCAAAACAGCATCAGGTGAGTGGCAGGCTGTCCAACTTCAGGAGACCACCTCCTCAACGACAAGCCCCACCCCTTTGGTCACCACAACCGCCAACTCCACCAACTCATCATCAGCAAGTACCAGGAAGACGTTGGCGGGGGCGCGGAAGGAGAGGACTCTGGCTAAAATTGCCCCAGCGGGAGGGATGCTTGCGTTAAACGCGGCACAGCTCTCCTCCACGGCCCAAGCGGTGCAGACCATCAGCATAAACGGGGTCCAAGTTCAGGGACTTCCTGTGACCATCACCAACGCAGGGGGTGAGTTTGTGTTTGTGTGGTCAGTAAGTCACTCTGGATGAAAGATTCATGAAAATGGAATGAAAAAGGTAGTTGTGGTTCAAAAGACAAGTATCCATATGCTATGGTTTCTATGGTAACGGATGGCTGGGAGATGACGAGCTTGTCCTTATCCTGACAGTAAGACCAGAATGATGTGTTGATTATGTAAGGTATTCTTCCTCTGCCTTTTCAATGTGAAAACTCATCGACTATCTTTCTGATCCATCAATCACATACCAATTCAAAGGGATGCGAGTCTGTTTATATTTATATAAAGTGCGTTTATAATGCCCTGTTCTCAGTGAGGGCAGAGCAAGGCCATATAAAGTGTCTCCATGCTCTGTGTTGAACCTAGCTTCATGTCTCTCTCGTTCCTCGCTTGAGTTGTATTTAAATGTAAATGTAAAACCTAGATGCTTTGCTGCTTTGCTGCTTTGCTGTGTGGTAAAAAGCCCCCGTCTCTGCCTCGTCAGGCCAGCAACACTTAACAGTTCAGGCAATGCAGGGCGGAGGACTCCAGTTGGCAGCGCCGCAGGGTCAGCCGACCGTCCAGGTAGACCAGACCCTCACCCTGGAGCTTCCCAGCCAGCCGGGAGAGAAGAAGCGACGCATGGCGTGCACCTGCCCCAACTGTAAAGATGCAGACAAGAGGTCAGAATGACAGAAGGAGTAGCACCGACCTTTGCTTCTGTAGGATTACTCCAGAAACCTATGGTTGATATGTTTTTGGATTATAACTTTTGAACCCTAAGTCAAATTCTGTGGATCCGTCACCCTCCATCCATATTGACCACGCCCACATGGGCCGTACCACACTTTCCTCCTCCTACACATGTTTGGTCCATTGTCAGTAAAGTCTACATGCCAGGCAAAAACTTCCTCTTTGTTCTTGGATCCTCTTTTGTATTTGATGACGTAACAACGAGCATGTGATTCTACATTTCTGAGTGTAGGTCACGGTACACACAGGATAGGAAACAAATTGGCTACTGATATTAGAACGCTTGTGTTATCGGAGGAAACAACACACGAGTGGAGACGATTATCTATGAGGAAAGAGTTTTATTCTTGTATATGAAGGACGTACCTGCGGGAAGGGAGAGTGACCCAACCACTCTGGGTCAGGAACTCAGCTGACTGGGATTAGATCATCTAACTTCGGGCCAATCACGCAATTCAGATCTCCTAGCCAAAGTGGGCGTGGCTCGTTCTTCAAAAGTGCAGAATCTCTGGAATGAATGAGTCTAGTGGTGATGATGATGATGGTCAATAATGGAGTCATAGTTAATATTATGGGATCTCTACCATTACGTTTCTTACTGTGTGTGTGTGTGTGTGTGTGTGTGTGTGTGTCCCCGATGCAGGCCTGGGGAGGTGGGGAAGAGGAAGCACATCTGCCACATCCCCGGCTGCGAGAAGACATTCAGGAAGACGTCGCTGCTGAGAGCTCACGTCAGGCTTCACACCGGCGAGAGGCCCTTCGTCTGTAACTGGGTATTCTGTGGGAAACGCTTCACACGCAGCGACGAGCTGCAGCGGCACGCCAGGACACACACAGGTGCATGAAATACACACTCATTTATGCATGTGGATGTTCTTATGAAGCGCTTATACACGGGGCACGATGTGACCATGGGAAACACTGGCAGAGCAGAGAAGTGGGTACACATTTGTCAATTCTTCAGATTTTTACTAACAGTTTTTTTCTCATATGAATGGAGAGGATGTGAACACAAAGAAAGTGCCATGACAACGACCACAGGTGACCAAACGTCACAAACAGAACAAAAACAAAAGAGCTGAATAAAACACATTTATTTAGCTCTTGATGTTTTCATTATGAACACATTTCTTTAGGGCAATTTTTTTTCATTTGAAGAAACTGTGATGATGAATCAGAGTCGAGTCGGAGAGAGTATACGTTTAAAGTATATAATGAAGACAAAAAGTAGATTCAACATAGAGAACCAAACTAGATGAAGAAATGTGATTGTGGACGTTAAACCTCGTTCTGAGGGATGTTATGGTCCGCCTGTGACGGGCAGCCAAGTCACTCTGGCTTTACTTCTGAAGTTAAAAAGCTTTAAAGTAAAACCAAACGGCGGCTTGAGTGAAGAGTTTTAAAAGATACAGCGTCACAGTGAGTGGTTTGTGACTGATCAGTTATAGTTTTGGGTGAGCACCTATAAGAACTAAAAACTAGCAGATGTTGCTGACTAAAATAAACCAGATGATCAATTACTGGAGGTGTTTCAGTCAACAAATCAATTGTATTAACACTCATTCTGTGTGTTCAGCAAAGCTTTGACCTCTTGGTGTTATTGATCCTGTCATTCCATGGTTGTGGTCTCTGTTTCTCCTCAGGTGACAAACGCTTCGAGTGCAACCAGTGTCAGAAACGCTTCATGCGGAGCGACCACCTTACGAAGCATTACAAAACACACATAAACACCAAGAACCTGTGAGCGGCGTGCGTGCACACGGACACAACGCGACCAACTTAGACTGCACAGAGGGGGAGGGGCCGAAGAGACGGTACACAGGGAATGTCTGCTACCTTTCCCATAATGGGAAATACTCCAAAAATGTTCATGCCCCCTCACCCTCCTCTAGGTCGCTGTGTAGCTTCATGTACAAAGGAATCCTTCCTGACTGACTTCAATTGATCCAGCAAATTAATCAATATTAGCTTGTTTTCCCCTCGCCGAGTGAAGACCTGCACCAGTTTGGACTAAACGTGTAGGATGCCAGGATGTGGCCGCTTCAGACGCAGACGCTCGGCAGCGCTTACTTAAAAGCACATTGCTCAGAGAAGAATTGCAGAATTGTTCAGACGGAATCGGCTGAGACCTCGGGATCCAATCACTGTCTGTCTTTTTGTTTTGTTTTTTAATGTGGAAAATAATGACGTCCCAGGAAAAGAGGATCAATCCAAACTCTTAATTTAACATGTTTCTTATTTAACATTTTATAAATTGATCAGAAATGTGTTTTACCTCAGTGAGTCTCGTTTGTGAGGTGTTTGTCTCTGCTGGTGACAAAACAAACCTGTGCACCCTTAATGTTGGCGACCATCGTCTGAAATTCCCCATTTACAATGTTTGATGCATTGGCTTTTTTAGTGTGAATATTTGCAAACTATCATAATGTTGATTGTAATAATAAACTATTTATAACACTTTTCACATAACTGTTACAAAGTGATTTAAAAAAAAAAAAAAAAAAAAAAAAAACTGATCAAATGTTAAATAATGTAGGAATAATGCAGGATTGAGGTGAAAGCAGACTCAAAGAGACAACATTTCGCAGAGGAAAGAATGTTATAAGTGTGTAAACTAGGGCTGGTTTCCCCAAATAAGTATTTTTAATTGTCAGATTGATGAGCAGTAAGAATCGGTCAGCGTGTGCGGTTTTCTCCACAGCCAGCAGGTTTTAACCCAGAGGACTAGGACCTGCTGAGGTCTGTGTGTCCCAGTAAAGATGAGCAGCAACAGGCTCACACACATGAATCCTAGGGTTTGTGTTTGTGTCAGTCACGTTTCCAACATGCCAGTGCTGCTGCCCTGGAGAAGGACAAACAGAAACACGAGTTGAGGATTTCCCCTCAGCTTGTGCGTCTGCTTTGTGATAAACAAGTTCAACAATGATGTACAGTGTTTGAGTGAGAGAAGATTTGATAATGACTGAACTGCTGTTTGTTTCCCGCAGTCACAGCAGTGAGGAGAAGTGACTGAGTGTCTTCTTTCTGCCTTAGTGTCCACTGGACTGTGTGACACTGCTGCACAAACCAAGGCTAAGTGACTCAATATTCATTACTTCTACATCCTTCTCACACCATTGTAGGTTGAGGTACTCCTCCCATCGAAATTGTCTGGAGACTTTTGGCGAATTTGCCGTGTACTCTGACCATAGGAGTGGATTTTGGAGTTTTTGACATCTTGGTCATGCAGGGGAAGAAACCAGCAAGTACGATGGATGGTTTTGTGGTAGATGTTGTGGGGAAACATTGTTTTTTAGCGAGCACTTGTGAAAGGAGTTTGTATGACCACACTGGTTGTTCTTGTTTCTGTCTTGATTGAGCTTCACTTACTTGGATGTTTTGAATAATCACAGTTGAAAATACAATGTGTGTGAGAAGATTTGTTTTATTTAGTTCCTTTTATCAAAATGTGCGGTCCTTCCTCATTACTCTGAATAGTGATTTTCCTCTGCAAGTATGACAGTAGTGAATAAGTACTCTAATACTCAAACATTAGGGGCCAGTCTAGAATTCAGATGTGGTTTGATGGTATTGATATGACTTGACTGACTGCCAGCATGGTGATAATTGTAGCTGGGAGTCACGACAACAAACTGTGCCTTAAAATCAGTTTCATTAAGAGGACGCAGCTTGTGAAGTGCTGGGAAAATGGGATCGTCTGTCTTATCGTTGCTGCTCCAGATTGAAGCAAGAACAAACAGCCGTAACAACCAGATAATTAAAGCTGAGATGAATCATCTCCCAGCACCTTAACAATTCCGTTGGTAAGGGATTGAGTTATCCTCTCATGTCTAGTTGATTGGGTCTGGAAATGAAAAAGAGCAAACTGTTTTCATTACCCTGCGAGAAGTGTTGGGATATCCAGTATCTTCATGCAGTTTGTGTTGATTTTAAAGGCGCTGTTCTCTTGTTTTTTCTTGTAATCAGTCAAAATGTGACGATTAAATGCCATAACTACAGCAAACAAAGAGAATAACAGGAGACCTAGGTTTGACCCTTGTGGAACACCGTTTGTAACGAGCTCAGCAGAGAACTTAATCAGTGACTAAAGTGGAACAGCTCCCCTTGTGGCGATTGGTGATATTGCTTGATTGACATCCTAAATTAAACATCCCAACACTAGGGGTGCCAGAGGAACCAGATTTGTTTTTCATGAAGCACAAAATGATAGATTCATGTAAGGATTTAACCAGTAAATGTGAGAGAAAATGTGTTTTTAAAAAGCAACTGACTGTAGCTCAGAGTCACATACTCTTGATTCGGAGAAGAAAGGATTCCAGTTAATTGTGTAAATGTATAAATATTACTCACACCTTTGCCTTAATTGCAGTATGGACAACAATTGGAGAACAGTGAACATGTAAACGTAGTGATTGTTGGGGAAGTGGGATCTGGTGTCCAGTTTCATGTGGCAATCAAGCCGATGTCCTACATAGTTTTATCCTACAATATCCTACAATGGGTACGCTTTTATCAGATCGAGCGTACTTGCAAATGTAAACACGGCTTCAGAGTAACTTTGGTGATTTGTGGCCTATGCATTACTGTATATATGATTGGATTTTTGATTTTAGCTTTTATTTTAACTTGACAATCGTCATGAAATGCAAAACCCATCCCAAAGCCCTCTCAGGCCTGCCATTACCTTCTCTGTGTGTGATATTTCAGCTTTATTCTTGAAGTTTGACTTGTGCTCATACACAGATATGACAGAGCAGCATCAGAGTTCCCGTACAGTCATTTGCATACTGTTGCTTATATTGATTTTTAACTAATAATAATGTACTGATCTTATGCAAATGGCTCATCACGCAGTTGCATGGGAGTCACGTTTGATCGTCGATAAAATACAACCACATATTTGTAAAAAGGCTCTTTGGTCAAATTATACATGCTGTTTTTTTTAATGACAGGGAGGAAAGTCGTGGAATTTGAAAACACGTTTCCAAGCTTAGAAACCTTTGGAAAAATGATGAAGTATCCCAAAAGGGCATTACAAGAAAATATATATTAGGCCTGCAATTATTGATCATTTTGATTATCAGTCACTTAATTTGGTAACTGATTAATCTGTGTTTGGATCCAGTGTGATGTCAGGTTTGACATGATGAATTGTTAAAAGTTGCTGGGTATTACTTTTTTGTTTTTTGATCCTTGATTGACTTGATAATCGCTTCTCTAGCAGTGCAAAGAGTTTCTACGGCCACGGAAAAACTGGGATATTTTTAATCGTTGTAATCTACCATGTTAAGGAGCTAGCTAGAAGTCCTTTCTTGGAAATCTGCTCTTGTATCATTATAGGAGATCAGACAACCGTGGTTGCTAAGAGACGTATTGCGATTCCCTTTTCTTGCATGATCAATAGCATGGTTTTGCTAACGTTTGTTAGACTAGAGCTAGCTAGCAGCAACTCGCTCAAGTTATTGTCACAATGAACAAATGTAACTATCCGCTGAAAACCTTTCACCTGGCATACTAACGTGTTACTATACTGTGTTACTTCAGGTGAAGAGACTGCCAGCAAATACAACTATCCAACAACAAAGTACTAAAGAGCATCTATATGGCCACTGAAAGTTACTGTTTTACTTCTTTCCATTTTCTTCTCAATTCTCAAATATCTTACCTGACCTGCAACTGAGGAATACCGTAGTTACATTTCTTTCAAGGCAAACGATAAAAGAGTTCAGTCACAGATGATTTATGAGGAAGGAAACATATCAGCATTGGTGGCAAATCAAATCTTAAAGTCTCTCTTAAAAGTCAAAGTCTGGAAGTTCTCTCACTCTGGTACGGGGAACCACAAGGTTGTGTATTCAGACCACATCCGTTCTGATTGTGCTAAATCATCTTCCACAAAAGTTATTAATATTTCCACTAGACCAGAAATGTCTGAAAACTAATTTTGTTTAACATCTCATGATTCCCCTTTCTTGCAGGATTACTGATTTTGCCAATGTTTGCTATCTTAGCTGGGTATGACTCACTGGAGTCATTGTCACAGTGCAGACAGATGGAGTCAAGGCCGCAGAAAATAAGGACGTATCGTCTGAAAAATGTAAATTATTGTTATAAAAGTTGAAGAGACTTCTGTGTAGTAGCTGTAAATCTTGCTTTGCTTATTACATTGTGGAAAAGTTTTTGAATTAATGTAAGAATAGTGTCAAGATCTTGCATTGAGATTGCTGTCGTAGTTTGAGAAATAGGCAAAAATGTCATCAAATGCTCTTAAAACTACCAATAATTTAATTTGATTATAACCCCGTCTCCACCGCTGTGTTCATTCATTCTGACATATTCTGTGTTAATGGATTTTTTTGCTTTCTCACACATAATCTCAAAACGTTTTTCAGCTCTGCACCTGGGAAAACTCTCACTAATTTGTCCAAAGAGCTCAAACTAATCTGATTTAATTAATGAGACACTTTGAATAAGATTTCTTCAAAGTGCGACTAAAGATGTAAAAGCCAATGATGATTTTGTGATTTACTGAAGACTGTATCGGAATGTGACACCCATTGGGACGGACAGATAAAGCCTGCCTGTATTTCTGTCTGCATATGTAAATACTACCTGTGTCTGGTAGACACATTAAATGTAGAATAAAAAAAAGTGACTGCCTATTGTTGCTGGTTTGGGCGGACCTGAAGGAAACAAACTGTGTACAGTGTGTAAGAAATAAAACTATAATGTGACATTGTATAGCTTCATTCCTGCTTTGTATAAGACTTGTAGATCTTTTTTCTATTGAATTAAAGATGCCTTAGACAGCTGCACCCAGTATTTAAAGATGTTTGTTTTATTTGTCTAATTCCTGGTAACATTTGTAAAATTCCTTTTGTTTGTTTTAACTTATGTTACATGCTAATATGTGCACTGATTCAAACCCCAGGTTCCAAATTTGTCATTTTAATTTCAAATGTATTTAAATATAGAAAGGTTTCCAAATTGAGGCTTCTGCTTGGTCTGTGAATGTTTCTCCTCCTTGAAGCCTTCATGTTGTACCATATTAATGTCCTGCAGCCAGTCCTGCTTTCCTGAATTATTTTTTTTAAATACTGGATAAAGGTGTTAAAACGGAGTTTGTCCCTTTTCTACAGCGATCCTCCTCAATAAAGAGTTCAAACCCTTCTGTCTGATCCATTTGTCCTTCCTCTGTTATACCGCAGTATATCAAACAGTTTGGGTTGAGTTTCAGAATGTCCAGATGGTAGTTTGTGCCTTTGCCTGCTCGTTTCCTGCCTGATGTTGCTTTTCTCTTTAATGTGACCTGTGCCTGTTCCCTGTTTTTGGACCTCTGCCTCATGATTCGGTACCTTTGCCATTTCAACTTTGACAGTTTTTTGTTCTGCCTGCTCATCTCAGTGAAGAGCGATTTTCCCCCTTACTTTCTCCTTTGTGTCTGGGTCATCCCTGATAGTCTGATGCAATTAAGAGGTAATTTGTGACTTTCAGCAGTGTTGTCTACGTGCTATGGTGGGCTCTAAATCTGGACTGAAAAACCCCAAATAAACTATTGTTCTGTAGAAATTCACACATCTGATTGCCGGCTGTTTTTTGGAGGATCTTGGGGAGAAAGGGAAGGTTAGATATCGGCCTGTATGCCTGAGGTTTAATTAGAGCTATTTTAAAGGACTATGGTACAAGCCTGTTACTAAAGAAAGATTAATCATATTAAGTACAGAGGTGCTAATTGAAGGAAAGACTTCCTTGAGCAGCCTATTTGGAATTGGTTCTAAGAGACAGGTTGATGGTTTAGCGCTTATGCCCTCCTCGGCATTTTTGCCCTCTTTTGTTTTTAGATTTGGTGATCATTTTGGCTGTGTTACAGCTTTTGGCATGCATTTTTGCAAGAACTCTTATTTTTAGTCAAAAAATGTTTTCTTTTACTCTTACATGTCTTTTATACTCCGGACCCTCCGGACACTTTCGTGGCAGAACAAGCCACGCACGTAGAAACTGCTGCAAAATAATCATACATCAATATTTGTTAATACTTTTTTTATATAAATCTCTTAAACAACTTCTCAGCTGCTCAAACTACATTCAATAATTTTCAGGATTTTAACCCTTTAAATGCCTGTTCAACTACTTGAAGTATTTCATTAGGGGGATGGGGCTTTGGTGGCGATTAGAGTCTTGGATCTGTCAAAGATTAGTAACAACATTAATTTGATTATATCTAATTATATCTACATCTACATCTATATCTATTTGAGACCTTTATTTTGAAAATCGTGTTGCTGTTACATCATCCAGTAGCGACCCTCGATACTGGCGCTTTAGCTAAGTTACTTCGCTTTAGTCGGTTTGTGGCTTTAGTATTTAGCGCACCTTTGTGTAGTTAGAGTCGCATTAATCCGCACAGATGTTGACGTCATGTTACCAAGCGCGGCTGGAGAGATAAACGCTAAATGTCGTCGTTAGCATGTTAGCCGCCGGGTTTGTTTACATGGTGGCTCCAGAGTCTTCAGGTGTCTCGGGAGGGACGAGTGAGGTTTAAGTGTCTGAGAAACGAAGCGTTGATGGCAGGAGGAACGGAGGGCTTCGGCCCCGCACAGCTGCTGTCGGGTCTCTGTCACACAGATGAGCAGGATCCTTTCCCTGTGTGGCAGAATGGAACCCTCAGTGGCTGTTTTAACCAGCTGGTCCTCGGAGCTTTGCCTCATGCTGGGATGGCCCTGCTCAGTGCCTGCTACCTCAGCCTGCCAAGGTGGGTCAACACTCAGACTCTAAGTAGAAGAAGAAGAAGAAGAACAATCCTCTCTCCGTCCCACAGAGGGGAAATACACACATGTGCACAAACAGGACTAGTGTACCTGCAGTAATGGAGAGATGTCAGAGGAGCAATCTTGGGGTTAGGTTCCTTGCTCAGGGTGGCGTCAGCAGTGCCCAGGAGATGTACCTCCATCTGTCCAGCTACCTGTCCCACCTTCCATATTTTTGGTCAGCACGGGACTTGAACCGGCGACCCTTCGGTTCCCGAGCCAAGTCCCTACAGACATGCAGACGGGCATAACTACATTATGTTGCTTTAGGATTTTAATGTTTTATGATTTTAAATGTCCACGAGTGACAAGCTCCTGTCTCGGCCCCAGTCTTACCTATTCACTATAAATAAGTGCTTCAGTACTTTGTGATCTACCTTTTTGCCCCTCAGATGCAGCTACCTTCAGACTTCTCCTCCCTGGGGATGGAGACTCCGACTGGCCTCGGCCCTGGTGGTGGCGCTGCTCTTCACTGCAGATGTCATCCTGGTGAGCATTGTCCAGCAGGCGGACATGTACCTGGACATTCTAGCTGACGGCTCTGCCATCCTGGCATGGCTGGTCCACTTCAGTGCCGTGGCAGTCCTACACAGAACTGCTTTCAGAAGAACCAGAGGACCTGCAGTGCTGCCTCTGCTGGTTGTTCTCTCAGTCCCAAACCTGGTTATCATCTTGGTGACCTTCTGCTGCAGTAAGCCATATTTGAACCCTGCAGACCTTGTCAGGGTGGCCCGGTTTGCACTTGCCTCAGCCAGACTGTTGCTTCTTGTGGTTTACCTCCTGGCCACTGCATTCCCCTGCATTGGTGATGCTGGCTATACCTTGTACGTCAACACTGCAGATGGATCTCCCCTTACTCCAGAGAGGTCTGAGCCGGATACGGGCGATATCGTGGCAGAGGACGGGACCAGCTGCATCTCCCGGCTTTTTTACCTGTGGCTCAACCCTTTGTTCAGACGAGGACAGCGCGGGGAGCTGCACAGACCAGCTGATGTCTATCACCTTCCTCGGAAATTGTCAACTAGTGTGGTTCGTCGGTATTTCCATCAGTGCTGGGTATCCAAACAGCAGGGGGCAGTAGTCAGAAACACACGCGACCAGTGGCCCAGGCCGGTCAGCAGTAATCTGCTGAATGGCACCTGGAGTTTACTGCACCAGGAGGAGGAGCTGGAGCTGGAAGGGGACGCAAGACTGCTGAGTGTGTTGCACAAGGCGTTTGGGTTGAGGTACTACTTGCTCGGTGTGCTGAAGCTCGTCTGTAACATGTTGGGTTTTGCGGGTCCGCTGCTTCTCAGCAGCTTGGTGGCCTTCATGGAGGAAGAGGATGCACCTGTGAGCTGGGGCGCCTGGTGCGCCCTGGGTCTCTTTGGCAGCACTCTGCTCTCAGCCGTCCTCCGAAACGTCTTTGTGTTTGAGGTCTCCAAGGTGGCGCTATCTGCACGGGCCGCTCTGGTGTCGGCCATCTACGGCAAAGCGCTGCGAGTCAGTGGCCACAGCCTGGCGTGCTTCTCCCTGGGGGAGGTGGTGAACTTCATGAGTACAGACACGGACCGCGTGGTCAATTTCTTCAACAGTTTCCACGAGCTGTGGAGCCTCCCCTTCCAGTTTTCCATCACACTCTACTTGCTTTACCTGCAAGTGGGCGTGGCCTTTGTTGGAGGGCTGGGCGTGGCTCTGCTGCTTGTGCCACTCAACAAGTTACTCGCTTCTCGTATCCTTGACAACAACAAACACATGCTCAGGTGGAAGGACAGCCGAGTGAAGGTGAGAGCTGTTTGTTTTTACAGAGAGCACATTAAACATCAATGATACTGCAGCAACTGACTTACTTTGAGACTTAGTTACAGCTTTTATGTTTACCAGTGCGTATGAGTGAACTCCCTCTGCCTCTGTAAGTGGAGAACAGAAGCGGTAAGTTAGTGGACGTTGGCGCTCTGCTGTGGTGACGTTGAGGCTTCTCCCACAGTTGATGACAGAAATCCTCTCTGGCATTCGCGTCATCAAATTCTACAACTGGGAGCGTCACTTTGCCCAGAAGGTCGCCGACTGCCGCAGCCGAGAGCTGTCTCACCTCAAGGTCCTCAAGTACCTGGATGCGGTATGCGTGTACACCTGGGCAGCCCTGCCCGTCGTCGTCTCCATCCTCACCTTCGTCACTTATGTGCTGCTGGGGAACGACCTGACGGCAGCCAAGGTAGGGAGGCCAATTCTGTTTGATTGATAATAATTGAGGACAGACGTGTTTCTAGGCTGAAGGTGGTTGAGATTCACTGATTTGCATGCTTCACTGTGCATAAGAAGCCATCCCAGACAGTTTTCTGCTCTGTTAGAAGCCAAGAGAAGTTCCTGTGAAAGCTGCGGCCACATGAAGGACTCGTTTATATCTGTCTGTTCTGTTGGGCTTCTTGAAACTCAGCCTTGGCCTCCTGCCCTGTAGGTTTTCACCACCCTTGCTCTGGTGGGAATGTTGATCCTACCGCTCAACTGTTTCCCCTGGGTGCTCAACGCCATCCTGGAGGCCAAGGTATCTCTGGAGCGAATCCAGCGTTTCCTGGAGCTGCCCAACCAGGACCTTCAGGCGTACTACGGCTCAGGTAAGCTGCCGTGACGTTTACAGCATAAATCTGAGGCTCTCCAGATTCTGTCCCTAAAGTGATTGTAATGTTCGATGTGAAGATCTGGAGTGTGAAGATCTGGAGTGTGAAGATCTGGAGTGTGAAGATCTCAATGTGAAGATCTGGAGTGTGAAGATCTGGAGTGTGAAGATCTGGAGTGTGAAGATCTGGAGTGTGAAGATCTCAATGTGAAGATCTGGAGTGTGAAGATCTCAATGTGAAGATCTGGAGTGTGAAGATCTGGAGTGTGAAGATCTGGAGTGTGAAGATCTCAATGTGAAGATCTGGAGTGTGAAGATCTGGAGTGTGAAGATCTGGAGTGTGAAGATCTGGAGTGTGAAGATCTCAATGTGAAGATCTGGAGTGTGAAGATCTGGAGTGTGAAGGTCATGAGTGTGAAGATCTGGAGTGTGAAGATCTGGAGTGTGAAGATCTGGAGTGTGGCCTCAGTGTCCTGTAGATCCACTTTAAAGCACACAAAGCTGTTATCTGTCATGTTGCATGTTAGATGTGATCCGTTGCTGTTGGGTTGGTTTCCTTGGTAGTGGCGGACTTGGAACCCGGGTGAAGACATTCTTTTTTTCTTTTCCACGTTTATGTTACAACCGCACCAAACCAACCGACTGAAGAGCACGAAGCCACATACGTGTGAAAGTAGATTGAGTAGCTCCTTTTGTTTCAAGAGTGCTTTGATGCGTTGACCCAAATGCGGCTTTGTGCAATTGTGCATTTGTCAGTGTATCGCATTTATGTGTCTGGATTCCCTCCAGCTTTTCCGCGTCACAGATAGGGGGAGAGAGTTCACTGTGGTGTCAAAATCACCCAATATTGTACAATATGTTTGTTATCCTGCCTTCCCCAGAGACTTCTGTCGCATCTGCGTGGGCCAACCTCACCTTTTAAGTGCTGTTAGATGTTACACATGTAGGTCAGTGGTGTTCTGTCTCTCTCCACAGTGCCTCCTGAGGATACTCAACATCTGTCTGTCCTGATGAGTCAGGGGACGTTTTCCTGGCAGGGGCCCGACGGTCTGGATGGACCCGAAAGAGGAGACACAGAGAGCAGAGCTGCTAAAGGGAGTCTCCTGCTCCACAGCCTCAGTCTGCGTATAACTATGGTACTTATGTCATCATGCATAGTCTGCTAATGTGTTACTAAGCGGTTCAGTTGTCTCTGATTTCTCTTCTGTTTGGTTCAGGGCTCTCTGGTGGTTGTGGTGGGAAAGGTCGGCTGTGGGAAAAGTTCCCTGCTTGCCGCTCTCACTGGGGAACTCCACAGGTAAAGTTCCGGCAGCCGCGTCTGGGAATCCCTGACATGACGCCACATTTTGGTCCGTGCAGGCTGCTGAGGTCCGCCTGTGTCTCCCTGCAGGATCGGCGGCGTGGTTTATGTTGCAGGCAGAGAGGGCGGTTTTGGTCTGGCTTCCCAGGAGCCCTGGATTCAGCATGCCACAGTACGAGACAACATCCTGTTTGGCAGGGACTTGGACCCGGCCTTCTACCAGGCTGTGATCCAGGCCTGTGCGCTCTCAGACGACCTTCACGTAGGTTCCATATGCACCATATCTGGTTTCTGTTTTCCTTTTTCCATATGTCTGCATGCTACTGTGCTAAAATGGGTTTACACATCTGCAAACATCCACATCAGCTCCACAACCAACGCTGAGAAGGAAGTTGAACAGGGTTGGACTCAGGGAAATATTAAGGACTTCTCTGGCCGTAATTCCAAAGAGGTTCATACAGTTTTGGTGATGCATAGCCTGAACTTACAACTAGAAGAGGAGGAGGAGGAGGAGGAGGAGGAGGAAGGCTTTAAGGCTTTCCTGGTCACTGCATTTTCACACCACTATATAAATAAAGTTGAATTGAGATTTCCTCTGTGTTGAACCCGAGGGGACACGTAAAGATCCACATGAGTCAAAGGGAGGACACACACACCTGTCTAATTGCAGATGGAGAAGCACACACACACGTTTACACCGACGTGTCCATTATATAATGTGATATTAGTTGATACTTTAAACAAATAAACTCCATAATGCATGAATCTCTTCTAAATAACATTCTACATTTGTGCTCAACTGCTTCTTCTTCATGTTTCCACCTTGTGTGCAGTTTCAAGTCTGTAGGTTTATAGCATAGCTGTAAGTTGCCTCCTTCTAGTGTGCCTTTAATGAGCAAAAGATATATAATCATGTCATAGAAAAAAGTAGCTTCCACCATAAATGTGATGCATGACAGTATTACATCACTTTATCCTCCTGAACATCAAATCTAATGTCTTTCTGCAGGTTCTGCCAAGCGGCGATAAGACAGAAGTGGGTGAGAATGGAGTGACTCTGAGCGGAGGGCAGAAGGCTCGGCTCGCTCTAGCCAGAGCCGTTTACATGGTCAGTCACTCATCTGCAAAGCAAACAAGGTCCCAAACTGTCAGAGGGGCATTTCTCAGTCTGATAGCCGTGTGTGTGTAGATTCTGGGTGGAAACTCGGTGATATTCACTATTTCTAGCTTTGTTTCTCAAATGTCAGAATCCAAGAGACTGGTGATTTGTTTTCTGTCTGTTGTATAATTGTTTATCTGTTAGTAGTTTGCCGTACTTGTTTGCTGGACTTTGCAGCATTTCTGCATTCATTAAACTTGTCACAGAAGTTTAAAATGATTTTTCTGGAACTGGTAATGTTTTGGAAAATGATGAACGATGCCAAGAGTTGTGGAAAAGTCCTGGAAATGATAATGATGCTCACAATCTTCCAGTCGGAGTCGAACCTGAGAGCATCGTCTCAGTAATCCCACAAGGGGGCGCTGTGAGACTTCATGCTGATTTGGCCCAAACGTTTTCCAGACTCGAGTTATTGCCACAACTTCAGCAAACGTAGTGTTCATAAGACCTGCTTCTTCTTCTTCTTCTCCTTCTTCTCCTTCTTCTTCTCCTTCTTCTCCTTCTTCTTCTCCTCCTCCTCCAGGACAAAGACATCTACCTCCTGGACGATCCTTTGGCAGCAGTTGATGCAGATGTGGCTCAACACCTCATGCAGAAATGTATCATGGAGCTCCTCAGGGGAAAGACCAGAATCCTTGTCACACACTGCATACAGTTTGTGGATGGGGCGGACTTGGTGGTCCTCATGGACAATGGGACAATCATTAAAGCAGGTAGAAATCACAGCAGGCTTCCTCAGCCTCCATCTCTACCTCATCTCAGGATACAAAAACACCTCCAATAATACCAATGATGATACATTCGACTTGAGATTGTCTTTATACACACAGAGGGGCTTTGATGTTTGATCTGAAGGTGGGAATAGAGTTCAGCTGAGGGAGGTGTTGAGGGAAGGAGTTTTATAGTCTAGGATCACTGCAGCTGAAGCCTCTAGAACCCACGGTCCAGAGTCCAGAAGAAGGAACAGAGAGCAGTCCGGCAGAGGAGGATCGTGGGAGCCAGAAGGATTGTACAGAAGCTGGGAGAGATAGGAGGGGGAGAGACTGTGAGGGGCTTTGAAGGTGAGCAAGAGCATAACTGTCGTTTGTGTTTGAACAGGAACCCCGGAGGAGATTCTTCCTTTGGTGGAGGCCGAGCCAAAAAAAGAAGTTGACCACAAAGCAAAGGAGAAAGGTAAGCTCACCTCCAGCCCAACAATCTGAGCCAGAACAACCTTTCACTTTCACTTTATTTAACAGTAGTCTTAAGTTTATTTAGTTTTATTTATTTCAATAATCCCCTGCACGTTTTTTAACCCCTTATTCACCAGCACTCATTTAGTTCGCTTATTTAATTTAATTTAGTGTGTTTTTATTTAAGTATTCACCAAGCTGCTGTTTGTACATGTTGTTTTATATGTTTTCTGTTGTTTTATGTTGTTTTATATGTTTTCTGTTGTCTTTTTCTATATGTTATATGTTCGCACCCAGAACCACAGCAAATTCCTCTGAAGTGGAAACTTAATTGGCAAATAAAGTGATTCTGATTCTGATTGGCATGTAGAAAAAGTGAAGTCAACAGTGATGCTTTGTTGACCCTAAGGTGGTATTATCTTAAGGCTTAAGATAATGACTGGATCAAAGGTTAGCTTAAGACTTAAGACTTGGATTCAGGCTTTGGGGTGGCATCTTTTAGCTTTTACCTTTATCATATTGTTCATGTTCTTTGTTTTCAGCAGGCAGCGTGGAGCACGAGGAGTCGGGCTCATCCGCCGAGCCGCGTGTGGGCGATGATCCCAACCGGTCGGAGGAGGAGCAGAAGCAGGAGGGCGGGCTGGCGTGGAGGGTTTACCAGACCTACTGGGCGGCTGTGGGCCGAGCCCTTGCCGTCGCCATCCTCACGTCTCTGCTCCTCATGCAAGGTTTGGATCCACCGCACTGAAGTGAGTGAAAGGCGTGAAATGATGCGTGGTTAAACATTGCTGTCTTGTTTCAGCGTCTAAGAACATCTCTGACTGGTGGCTGTCCCACTGGATCTCAGAGCTGAAACATAATGGCTCCACTGGGACAAACACTTCCTCCTCAGCCCTCTTCAGCGCCCCTCACCTGCTCCTCTTCTCACCTGGAGGACTCATGTGAGTTGATGGATCGCTCAGCTTTAGATGTCTTGTAGCACATGTTGGGTTTTGAGCAGTTCTACTCACATTTCTGTTCAATCAAGACTGAGACGGCTTCATGATACAGAAAACACAAACTAGTGTGTGACTTGGTGTGTTTCTCATTAGCTGGAACACATTATTAAGATGTCGGTGAGGCGGTACTTTACTTTTCCTCAGACCGAATCCCTAACAGCTCTTTCTCGTGTACCTGCTCAGGTCTGTGCTGTCCTCTGGGCAAACCTCCTCTTTGAGCAACCGGAGCTCAGACGTGAAATTCTACCTGACTGTTTACGGCTCTATCGCTGCGGCCAACACCGCCTTCACCGCCATGCGAGCTTTCCTCTTCGCTTATGGAGCCATTTGTGCTGCCACAGCCATCCACAACGGAATCCTGGACCGGCTCCTGATGGTCAGTCACCTGGGCTTCCAACCAACTATTAGTCAGAGCCGAGCCAGAAAAAGATATAAGCATTGGCAGCATCAGCAGCTTAAGGTGGGAGGAGCAGGTGGTGACTGAAAGGTTGCCCGTTAGAAACCGCAGCATAGCCGATGGAATGATGTGATCCAAATGTGAACCAAATACCACTGTCGTTTTCTCGTCGTGACTTATGGACCACAGGGTGGATCTCAATCAGCCATGTGACATTTCAGGCAGCAGTAGCTCAGTCGGTAGGGATTCCGCTTGGGAACCGGTTCGAGTCCCATATGGACCTGAAGCACCTAGTGGAGTTGTTATTGGTCCCCTTTAACTTCCTGTTTGTGTGCCCACCCTCCCACAGGCCACGGTGACGTTCTTCAACACCACGCCGCTGGGTCGTATTCTCAATCGTTTCTCCTCAGACCTGTACTGCGTGGATGACAGCCTGCCCTTCGTCCTCAACATCCTGCTGGCCAACATCTTCAGCCTGCTGGGCATGTTGGTGGTGATGACCTACGGCCTTCCCTGGGTCCTAGTGCCCCTGCTGCCCCTGAGCCTGCTCTACTACTGCACACAGCGCTTCTACCGACACACGTCTCGTGAGCTGAAGCGCCTGTGCAGCCTCACCCTGTCGCCGCTCTACTCCCACTTCTCTGAGACGCTGAGCGGCCTGGGAACCATCCGGGCCAGCCGGAACTCTGCCAGGTGACGCCTCGTCAGGCCGACTCGCACTCAGATTGAAGCTACAGTGTGCAACATTTTAAACACACTGTCCTCATTACATTCTGAACCATGGCTGTGTGTGAATATGCATGTGAACATGTTTCACACGTGACTTTAATGTAAACGTGCATGTGTGGTTATGTCAGGTTCGAGGAGGAGAACGCCAGGCGCCTGGAGTTGAATCAACGCTGCCTGTTCCTCAGCAACGCCGCCATGCAGTGGCTGGACATCCGTCTGCAGCTTATTGGTGTTGCCGTAGTGACGGGAATTGCTGTGATTGCTGTTATCCAGCACCAGTATAATGCTGTGGACCCAGGTGCGTCAAGAGCTGAGGGCGGGGTCAGTTTCTTCCAGTGTCCCACATGCAGGAGGTGTAAACGCCCCCTGGCTGTGAGTCAGTGAAGCGTCACGCTGGACTGAGAGAAGGGGATCCAATTCTAGCAGCCGTCTGGTTTGACTTTTAGAGTGAAG
>NW_027467152.1:265000-282500 GCF_046128005.1 Genypterus blacodes | reverse complement strand
TCTCTCTCTCGCTCAGTCTCTCTCTCTCTCGCTCCCTCTCAGTCTGTCTCTCTCTCTCTGTGTCTCCCTCTCTCTGCCTCTCTGTCTCTGTCTCTCTCTCTCTCTCTCTGTCTCTCTCTCTGTCTCTCTCTGCCTCTCTGTCTCTGTCTCTCTCTCTCTCTCTGTCTCTCTCTGTCTCTCTCTGTCTCTTTTTGTCTCTGTCTCTCTCTCCGTCTCTCTCTCTCTCTCTCTCTCTCTCTCTCTCTCTCTCTCTATCTGTTCATCGGTCAATCATTGATCATTATATGTGGAGGTTCAGACCTTCAGTCTGTGTTTTATGGTCTCACTTTACTTCTGTCAGATATTTCTACTTCATGCTGCTCAAACTGAAACTTTGTCTGTTTTGTGTATTTGATGATTGTTTTTGTTGATCATAAATGTAGCTTGATTGATCTTCTGCTTCTGTGTGATTTCTGATTTCATGTAAATGAAACGGTCTTGAAAAAAAAAATCTTTTTTTACTTGAATTTAGAAATGTTGTAATTCTATAGAATAACAGAATGATGTTGATATTTGTGACACCACAGAGACGGTGAGCAACATAAACATAGATCATATATTTATACATCACCACAACTGTAATATACATTACATTACATTACGGTCATTTAGCAGACGCTTTTATCCAAAGCGACTTACAATAAGTGTGTTCAACAAAGGTAGATAAAAGAACTTCAGGTCACAAGAAATCGTAAGCGCATTTCCTTCCTAAACCAACAGCTAAGAGCATAACTAGAGCTAGAGTAGAAGTGCAATAAGTTAGGTACTATGATGAATGAGAAAAAAAACAAAAAACAAAAGGACAGATTAGAAATGAAAGATTAGAAAACAAGAGCATCAGAAGAGCTAGGACAGAGTAGGTGATGTCCTAAGAGGGAGGATCCGGGTAGTGTTTCTTGAAGAGATGGGTCTTCAGCCTGCGGCGAAAGATGGGTAGCGACTCCGCTGTCCTGACATCAGTCGGGAGAGCATTCCACCACTGAGGTGCCAGAACAGAGAAAAGCCGTGACCGCATCGATCGCAAGCAGGGGCCGCTGAGCGCCGGGGCAGCCAGTCGCCTGGAGGCAGCAGAGCGAAGTGGTCGGCCGGGGGTGTAGGGCTTGACCATAGCCTGGAGGTATGAAGGAGCTGTTCCTTTCACTGCCCTGTAGGCTAGCACCAGAGTTTTAAACTGGATGCGAGCAGCTACGGGGAGCCAGTGTAGAGAACGGAGAAGGCAAGTTGTGTGGGAGAACTTGGGAAGGTTGAACACCAGACGAGCAGCAGCTTTCTGGACGAGCTCCAGAGGTCTGATGGCGGAAGCCGGGGCGCCAGCAAGGAGGGAGTTGCAGTAGTCCAGGCGGGAGATGACAAGAGCCTGGATCAGCACCTGCGCTGCCTTGTCGGTGAGGAAGGGACGGATCCTCCGGATGTTGTAGAGGAGGAATCTGCAGGAACGCGTCACCGAAGCGATGTTTGCCGCGAACGACAGTTGGTCGTCCAGGGTCACACCCAGATTCCTCGCGGTCCGAGTAGACGTCACCACGGAGTCATCTATGGTGATGGCCAGGTCTCGGTGCGGGCAGCCCTTCCCTGGGAGAAACACCATCTCAGTCTTGTCCAGGTTGAGCTTCAGGTGGTGCTTCGACATCCACCCCGAGATGTCTGCCAGGCAAGCAGCGATGCGCGTCTCCACTTGGGCGTCAGAAGGAGGAAACGACAGAATCAGCTGGGTGTCATCAGCATAGCAGTGGTAGGAGAAGTTATGGGAGTGGATAACCGAACCAAGAGATGTTGTGTAGAGGGAGAAAAGAAGAGGGCCCAAGACCGAACCTTGCGGAACCCCAGTGGTGAGCCTACGTGGCTTCGAAACAGAACCTCTCAGTGTTACCTGGTAGGAGCGACCTGTCAGGTAGGACGCGAACATGGAGAGCGCAGAGCCAGAGACACCCATTCCCTCAAGGGTAGAGAGAAGGATCTGGTGGTTCACCGTGTCGAATGCTGCAGACAGGTCCAGGAGAATCAGGACAGAGGAGAGAGAGTTCGCTCTGGCAGTTTGGAGTGACTCGGTCACTGCCAGGAGGGCCGTCTCAGTCGAGTGGCCCACCTTGAAGCCGGACTGGTGGGGGTCCAAAAGGTTGTTCTGGTGGAGGTACAGGGACAGTTGATTGAAGACAGCACGTTCAAGAGTTTTAGATAGGAAGGGTAGAAGGGATACCGGTCTGTAGTTCTTGATGTCTGAAGGGTCAAGAGTTGGTTTCTTTATAAGCGGAGTGACTCTAGCAGTCTTGAAAGCAGAGGGGAAAGAGCCAGAGGCCAGAGACGTGTTGATGACGTGGGTCAGGTAGGGAAGAAGATCCGGTGCAGCAGACTGAAGGAGAGAGGAGGGGACAGGGTCAAGAGAGCAGGTGGTGGGGCGGCTAGATGTGATGAGCTGGAGGACCTCCTGGGCAGAGAGGGGAGAGAATTGGGACAGAGAGGGAGATGATGGAGAGGGTGGTAGAGACAGGACTGCTGGCGGATGATGGAAGGAGGATCGGATGTCGTTGACCTTCTTGTCGAAGAAGTTGGCGAAATCGTCTGGGAGGAGAGAGGAGGAAGGAGGAGGGGGTGGGGGTTGGAGAAGGGATGAGAAAGTTTGAAAGAGTTTTTTGGGGTTGGAAGCAGAGGTTTGAATTTTCGTGCAGAAGAAGGCAGCTTTAGCAGCAGAGAGAGAGGAGGAGAAAGAGGAAAGTAGCGATTGGAATGCATGAAGGTCCTCCAGGAGTTTGCCGTTCCTCCATTTGCGCTCAGCCGCTCTCAAGCTCCGTCTCTGAGTGCGCACCGAGTCCGACAACCAAGGGGCCGGTGGAGTTGGGCGTGCAGGCCTGGAGATAAGGGGGCAGAGATTGTCCAGAGAGGAGGACAAGGTAGAGAGAAGAAGATCAGTGGCAGTGTCAGGGGAAAGAAGAGAAAAAGATTCAGGGGCAGGGAGAGCAGAGAGAACAGAAGAGGAGAGATCAGTGGGGATGAGAGAGCGTAGATTGGGACGAGAAGAGATCATGCGGGTGGGGGGAGATTGGGTGGGTGGGGAGGAGAGGGAGAGAGTGAGGGACATGAAGTAGTGGTCAGAGAGATGTAGAGGAGTGACGGAGAGGTCAGCGCTAGAACAGTGCCTGGTGAAGATGAGGTCCAGTTGGTTGCCAGCCTTGTGGGTAGGAGGAGATGGGGAGAGAGCTAGGTCAAAGGAGACAAGAAGAGAAACAAGAGGGTGAAGTTTCTCAGTCGGGATGTTGAAGTCGCCAAGAAGGATGAGGCCGGAGCCGTCGTCAGGGAAGTGAGAGACAAGAGTGTCGAGCTCCTCTAGGAAGTCCCCGGATGGGCCTGGTGGGCGATAAACAACAGCAATGGTGAGCTTGACCGGATGAGAGACAGTGACAGCATGGAATTCAAAGGAGGAGGGAGAGAATTGTGACAGGGAACAAAGAGAATATGTCCAGTCTTTGGAAATTAGCAGGCCAGTACCACCACCCCGCCTCGCAGCTCTGGGAGTGTGAGAGAAAGAGTACGCATCAGACAGAGCTGCGGGCGTGGCAGTGTTTTCTGGGGTGATCCAAGTCAATATAGTATAAACATAGAAACACACACATGTTCATATATCATTCTGGAAAAATTAAGTCTGGGAGTTTTTTTTATTTTCAAAATGAACGGGAGAACAGACAACAAAAGATTAAAAGGTAAATTGTTAATTACTTATTAATTCCCACTTATTAAAATCCCACAAATCGGCATGAAGAAGCAGAAAGTCATGTCCTCTGGTGATTCAGATGATTGTACTGATGGAGCGAAAAATTGGGGCTCAGCTTGTAAGATCTATGTGCTCTCTTTCTTTGTGCCGTTTCACACTCAGTGAGTCATCAGATCCACGCCCGGCGCTCCCTGCAGCTCTGCTCAGCTCGTTTCTGTCGATGCGGGGAGTGTTTGGTTTCTGTTTTTGCTCTGTCTGGCTGCTCAAGCAGGAGGATTCCACTGTTTCTGTGTGTGTGTGCTGATGTATGATAAAAGGAGCCGTTTGTGTGTGTGTGTGTGGCACTGGTGGGATAGTTCAAGTTTACATTTAAAAATATTTGAGTTCATACCTCCACCAAGGCCCAAGAGGCTCCTACATTCCATTAGGACTCAGTTCTCCCCTCCCTGTGTGGTGTGTGGACCTGGACCACAGCTCTGACGTGTGTGTGTTTACATTTCTTCTCAGTTTGAAAACAAACTTAGATCAAATGTTCTACTCCAAATGGTTTAGAATTCAGATTAAGTAATTATATTATGGTTTATAATGTTTATAAGAAAAAAAGGAGATAATGTCATTGTGTTTGTCTCTATGATTACATAATGTTCTAAACATGTCAAACTAGAAAAGTGAAGAACTTTTCTTTGGTGTTTTTGTTTCACATAAATTACAGGGAAAACTTTCTAACTTGTCAATATTTTGGTCATGGTTAAAAATCTCCTTTTTACTTTGGGGATATTTAAATAATCCTGATATTGATCCTGATCTGGTAGATATCTGGCTGGGAGAAGGAGTCACAGATGTAGAAGCAGAGTCACAGAGTGAGAGTTCAGGCTACTGCAGACAAGTGATAAATAAATAATAATAATAAATAAACTTAATCTTAATCTAAATCTTAATCTTATTTTAGAATTCAGAACTCATATTTGTAGTGATGGTGTTTAATGTGGGCGTCAGTCCTCTTCTCAAAGATCAGGATAGTTTCATAACATTAAAACCTCTGTGCTTTTTGAATTTCACATTATTGTCATGACATTTGGACTTTATTTCTAAAAATATGTCTTTACTCTTGAAATCTGTCATGCTGTGGATTTGAAGGTGAAGGCAGCAGTGTGTGTGTGTGTGTGTGTGTGTGTGTGTGTGTGTGTGTGTGTGTGTGTGTGTTAGTGTGTTTGTTTGTGTGTGTGAGAGAGAGAGCGAAAGCAGCAAGGTGTGTCTGTATGAGGGAGTGTGACGTGTGTGTTAAACCTGTTTGTCGGCTTCAGGTCGTGTTTCCTGGCTGGACCCTGCCGCTGCTGTCAGTCTGCTGCTGCGTGGACTGAGGAAGTCACCCACGCGCTCCACGCAACGCGGAAAAAGAGCCACAACCTCCAGCTGCTCCATGGGAGCCTCAGGTCAGATTCCAGTACCTGTTTTTGGGTGAAAGTGAGTTTAGATCCCGCCTGTGTGATGTTTAATGAGTAACTTCCTCTGCCATCTGGAGCTCCGCTGAGTCACACCGACACGTTAACTATCCGAATCGTGGCGCGTGAACTTTGTAAACACTTCAAGATTTGACCAAAAGTATGTTCAGCGCGACATGGTGGCGGGAAAGTTTGGCGGCATGTAAACAAATGTGTGTGTGTGTGTACGTCAGAACCAGAGAAATGCTGACCCAGCAGTTTGGCCATCAGGCCGTAGAACAGAAACATCTCTGATTGAATCCCTCCTGCAGTGACAGGATCACCTGATGAAAGAGAAATGTTAGTTTGGATCATTTAGCATTTCATCATTTTGTCCTCTTGGCTTCATGTTTTAAGTGACATTTGTGCCTTTTTCTGTTTTATATTATGAAGTGAAGACATCTGGACACACGTGGGTTGAAATAAGTTTTGTAAATAAAGATGGACTTTGTGTAGCATTAACCATTCATCCATGGATACAAAAACATTGATAATGGAATTGATCACTGATAAAAATGTGTAAAAGTAATTATTTTAAACTTATGTTGGTAAAGTGAGCTGTTGACTTTGTTTTATTGATTATGTGATGATTGACGGGCTGATCAGTTTCTGCAGGCTTCTGTTATCAAAGAGCTGATTTGAGGTTTTTGGAGAGGAAGCCAAGTCTGTTTATGGTGTTGAGTCACAGTTTCAACCTTTCTGCTTGCTGTGTGTATGTGAGGAGTGTGTTTGGTGTCTTATGAGCCGAGTTTGGCCTGACGTGCTGTGCAGGCCGGACGTCACTGTGGGCTGTAAACCTAAACCCTCCTTGTTTTCCGCTGTTCCTCGTCTCAAATGCCATCTGAAATCTTTTGTAAGTCATTGTGTTCTTTTAGTCGCTGCATGAAAAGACCGCAGCAGATCCGAGCCCCTCCTTTAGTTTTGGCCATAAAAAGGGGCCCGATACCTGTGTGTGCTCATTAGATCCGCCCCTGGCTGTATGCTTGAGATAATCAATCAGTCAATGACCTATTTTACTGAATGAATGCAGGATAAATATTTGGTTGTATTTGTTTATTTACATTTTGATGTGGCTGAGTAGTGTCACGCTTTCATTCAGTCAAACCATGTCCAGTGTTTCGGATGAGCGTGTGTGTGTGTGTGTGTGTGTGATGAATCAGACAGCTGGAGGCATGCCAGGCTCTGGCAGTACAGTTTCTTTGACGTTGTGTGCTTCCAAATAGGAAACGCCCAACAACAGAGCTGCGGATAAACCTGTTCCTGCGTCTCCTCCCTCGTAACTAAACGGCCTCATAACTGGCATACCTGAGGGCGCAGCCGCCTCACACCACCAACTGTTGCTCCAAAGGCCCAAAAACGCAGACGCATCCTGGTTTTATGTGGGCCGTGTTGTGCTGCGTATCGCTCTAATCTGCAGCTGAAGGCAGAAAATGTACACAGAGGGAAACATTTAACATTTAATGAATGGATATTTAAAAAAATAAATGCATGAAAAAAGTGACTTCCTTAAAGAAACAATGAATATAGAATCTTTCCTGCAAAACAATTTCCAATACTTAGTTTATTCCTTTGATCAGCCAATTCCTCCTTACTGGCTGATCAATGCAAATAATATAGATGATGATAATAATAATAATAATGAATGAATAATATTTAAGGATAACAAGACAATAAAATGTCTATGAATTTAATGGAAATACTTTTTTTTGCCTAAATAAAAAAAATATATATTTTTAGGGAAAAGTATATTTAAATGTTTTCTTTTTTGATTGAAATTTTCTTGATCAGTTTCACCTATTTTTCTATTCATATATAGGTTTATAAAAAATAGCAAAACAGCAACTGAAAGGTTAAGTCATATTTCAGTAATAATGATATTTGATGTGAACTGAGGCAACATTCAGCGTTGAGTGACAGCTTGTGTTGTTGTCTTCTGTCATGGACACATTTCCTGCTGCTTGTTTAGGATGGATGAAGTGATGATGCTCCTGCTCGTAGCAGATATTCTACGCTGCGTCTCACATGTTCTATCACCTCTCACCTGCTGTGTATGGATCATGAACTTATATGTCTAAACATTTGATTTCCTCCTATAGATTCAACGTGAGGGACTTCTGACCAGCACAACAATTATGGTAAGGACATATCCACAGATTTTCTTACTTCCTAATGTGTGACATCACTGTGCTATGCATTCCTTTCCTTGGTGTATTGCTTCATGAGGTCATCCTACAAAGATGTCTTTTGTTTGTGTCCACGCAGCGATCACACCGCAGAGGCCGGAGCCTCTCTGAGGGTCTGATGCTTGAGCAGTCGGAGCAGGGGGGCGTGGTCGTTTCCAGCATCAACGGCAATGCTTCAGCCCAACGGGGCCTCAGAGAAGGTAAGAACATTTTTAAAAGGTGTATTTCTATGGTCTTAAACTAACTAACTAAGTATATTTGTGTCATGCAGATTATAATTGTGCAATTGATTGAAGTGGAAGCATGGGCATGGGAATCTTACACACGTTCAAATACATCTTTACCTGGCCTGTAGCATATCATACATGACCAGAGTCTGTTTGTGTGATTAAAATGTTTGAACATTTTTTTTCAAGCATGCAATCTCATGTAGTTCATTTGTGCGCTCAGTCTTTAGACATATATTGGCGGTGTAATGCCGCTATTTGCTGAACATATTGAAAGCTCCAGCATTTATATTATTGGTTATCGATGTAATGATTTTGCTTGCTAAATATTCCGCCTGCATAAGGAATCAATTTCAAATCAAAAAATGCAGTTTGGTCACATGTGATTACCAAACCATGAGAAAATGAGTTTTGTGGAATCCTACAGTAATCCTACAGCTGCTCGGTGAGGAATCAGTGGCTCCATATCATTTATATACAGAGACAAAGTCCAGCCTACGCTTTAGCTATCAGAGCGACGTCAAAGAACAGATCAGCTTGATGCTCAACAGTAATGTGCTGTGTTTGGGCTTGATTTCGTTTCAGGGGATGAACTTGTCGGAGCAACGATCAATTTTGATAAACTCTCTAAAGATGAAGTGTTGAAAGTTTTGAAAATGATGGAGCCGTTTGATGACAAGGTCAAAGTTCTCACCAAGAGTAAATTGAGCAAGAGCCTGGACAATCTGGACACACTCTCCAAGACCCCAGAGAAGGTGAGTGGACCGACCAAAAGAATGAAGTCAGAATGAACAGACGACATCAATGAATGAACAAATAAATTATAATGCCAGTATTTCTGACTTTATTGCCCTAGCTAATAACAAGTTGTATTAAGAAATAGCCTAAGTATGAATTGAGTTTGTGCTGCAACCTGAAATCCACATCAATGATCTTATATTTTTAGATGTTGAAAGATTCATACAACAAACTCTACAATGCCAGAATCAAGAGGTTTATGAGGGACGACTCTCCTGGTGCCGTAGGAGGCCATGTGAACGGGGAGGTGACAGTCAAGCCAAGTGTACCAGGCTCAACCCAACTTCCTCGCCTCGGAGTGGACTTTGGACTTCTGAAAAACATCAAACCAAACATGGAGGACAATATCAAATCTGGTGACATCGCTTTGTCTGCTGCCAGAGAATTCAACTCTGGCAGCAATATGAACCTTCCGCTGTCGAGTCTCGGTGTGAAAATGCCAACTGACGGTGGAATTCAGGTACCCAGGTTGAATGGAAGTTCACAGCTCAACACTCCTGATCTTCGTCTTTCAGGGACATTACCAAATCGTCCCCATGTCACAGCCACAGAAGGTATAAAACTGCCAAACACTCATAGTCCATCCGGTGCTCAAATTGGACTAGAGAACAATGGAAACTTTAGAGCTCCAAGCATCGATTTAAGAGGTTCGGGCGCACCTGACCTTGAAGGAACAAACCAAATGTTTAAAATGCCAAAATTCAACATGCCAGACTTGAAAATCTCTGGACCATCTCTGAGTGGTCCAGAATCCCAGGTCAAAAGACCAGATCTACCTGTCCCTGATGTGCCCTCAGGCAAAATCGGTGTCAGGTATTCAACTAAATTAAAAAACCCTGGCCTAGATGTGGACGATCTTCCCAATTATGCTGACTCTCCGGAGGTTAGACTGTCTGGGAATTCCCCTGACTTTGGGATACACAGGCCAGACTTGAATGCACCACATGCTGCTGATAACCGGGTACCTTCAGGTGATGTCAGATTGACACTAAAGAAACCACACGTTGGATTTAAAACTCCAGATTTAGATGTGAGCCCAATCGGAAAATACAAGCCACCTCAATTCAAAATGCCCAACTTTGGTTTGTCAGGCACTCAGGGTCCAGGTTTTGATCTAGAAGGACCAGATGTGCACTTGGCGACACCACAGTTCAAAGCTGGAATTCCAGACCCAGATTTTGACATTAATTTACCCTCAACTGACCTCAAGTTTGCAAAACCAAAACTCAAAGCTCCAGACATGCCTGACTTTGGCCTGTCTGGACCAAATGTTCAAGCCCCAGATTATAAATTACAGTCTCCAGATGTTCATTTGTCTGGTCCTGATCTCCAACGTCCAAAGCTAGATCTTAAAGCTCCAGACCTGGATGTTAAAATGCCTTCTGGTAAATTCAACTTGGAAACAAATGCTCCATCTGGTAAATTTAAAATGCCAAAGTTAAATCTCTTTGGCACATTACCAAAGAAAAAGGATGGGGATGTGGATGTACGACTTGAAGCCCCTGATGCCCAACCATCGGGTGGTCTTAATGCTGATTTTTCAAAGCCAAGTTTTGACATAGATGCACCGTCACCAAATTTTAGCCTGAAAGCTCCAAAAATCAGGGGCGGAATTGATGCCCCTGACTGGGATTTGCCAAACTTGAACCTCAAAGCTCCCAAGCTGGATGTGAACACTCCAGATGCTAGCATTGAAGCACCCAAAGCAAAATTCAAAATGCCCGGATTGAAGAAGCCTAACTTTAGTCTTCCAAATGTAAAAGGGCCTGAAATTGATGTTCCAGATGTAGATCTAAATGCACCCAATGTCAACCTCAAAGGCCCAAAAGCTGATTTTGAAATGCCAGATGTTGACATCTCTGGACCATCAGGGAAAATGAAAAAGCCAAACTTTAACCTGCCTGATTTGGGGTTATCTGGTCCAGATTTTGATGGTCCTAACTTTGACCTGAAATTACCTGAGCTAGATTTATCTAGTCCTAAACTCAAAGGTGGAATAAACCCACCAAATCTGAACATGCCCAAGGTTGATCTCAAAAGTCCCAAACTAGACCTCAGTGCTCCAAAGCTGCATGCCCCTGATTTGGATATTGATGCTCCCTCAGGCAAAATCAAAATGCCAAAGATGAATCTTTCAGGCACACTGCCCAAAGGACCAAATTTGGACTTGAATGCAGGTCTGAATTCACCAGATTTGAGGCTCAAAGCTCCAAAAATGAAGGGTGGGATTGATGCCCCTGACTGGGATTTACCAAACATGAACCTCAAAGCTCCCAAACTGGATCCTCCAAATGTAAACATCGGATCACCCAAGACTAAGCTAAAAATGCCCAAACTGACAATGCCTAAATTTAATTTTCCAAGCCTTAAAGGACCTGAAATTGATGTTCCAGATGTAGATCTAAATGCACCCAATGTCAACCTCAAAGGCCCAAAAGCTGATTTTGAAATGCCAGATGTTGACATCTCTGGACCATCAGGGAAAATGAAAAAGCCAAACTTTAACCTGCCTGATTTGGGTTTTACCGGTCCAGATTTTGATGGTCCTAACTTTGACCTGAAATTACCTGAGCTAGATTTATCTAGTCCTAAACTCAAAGGTGGAATAAACCCACCAAATCTGAACATGCCCAAGGTTGATCTCAAAAGTCCCAAACTGGACCTCAGTGCTCCAAAGCTGCATGCCCCTGATTTGGATATTGATGCTCCCTCAGGCAAAATCAAAATGCCAAAGATGAATCTTTCAGGCACACTGCCCAAAGGACCAAATTTGGACATGAATGCAGGTCTGAATTCACCAGATTTTAGGCTAAAGGCTCCAAAAATGAAGGGTGGGATTGACGCCCCTGACTGGGATTTACCAAATATGAACCTCAAAGCTCCCAAACTGGATCCTCCAAATGTCAACATCGGATCACCCAAGACAAAGCTGAAAATGCCCAAACTGAAAATGCCTAAATTTAATCTTCCAAGCCTCAAAGGACCTGAAATCGATGTTCCAGATGTAGATCTAAATGCACCCAATGTTAACCTCAAAGGCCCAAAAGCTGATTTTGAAATGCCAGATGTTGACATCTCTGGACCATCAGGGAAAATGAAAAAGCCAAACTTTAACCTGCCTGATTTGGGGTTCTCTGGTCCAGATTTTGATGGTCCTAACTTTGACCTGAAATTACCTGAGCTAGATTTATCTAGTCCTAAACTCAAAGGTGGAATAAACCCACCAAATCTGAACATGCCCAAGGTTGATCTCAAAAGTCCCAAACTAGACCTTAGTGCTCCAAAGCTGCATGCTCCTGATTTGGATATTGATGCTCCCTCAGGCAAAATCAAAATGCCAAAGATGAATCTTTCAGGCACACTGCCCAAAGGACCAAATTTGGACTTGAATGCAGGTCTGAATTCACCAGATTTCAGGCTCAAAGCTCCAAAAATGAAGGGTGGGATTGACGCCCCTGACTGGGATTTACCAAACATGAACCTCAAAGCTCCCAAACTGGATCCTCCAAATGTCAACATTGGGTCACCCAAGACTAAGCTGAAAATGCCCAAACTGAAAATGCCTAAATTTAGTCTTCCAAGCCTTAAAGGACCTGAAATTGATGTTCCAGATGTAGATCTAAATGCACCCAATGTCAACCTCAAAGGCCCAAAAGCTGATTTTGAAATGCCAGATGTTGACATCTCTGGACCATCGGGGAAAATGAAAAAGCCAAACTTTAACCTGCCTGATTTGGGGTTCTCTGGTCCAGATTTTGATGGTCCTAACTTTGACCTGAAATTACCTGAGCTAGATTTCTCTAGTCCTAAACTTAAAGGTGGAATAAACCCACCAAATCTGAACATGCCCAAGGTTGATCTCAAAAGTCCCAAACTAGACCTCAGTGCTCCAAAGCTGCATGCCCCTGATTTGGATATTGATGCTCCCTCAGGCAAAATCAAAATGCCAAAGATGAATCTTTCAGGCACACTGCCCAAAGGACCAAATTTGGACATGAATGCAGGTCTGAATTCACCAGATTTTAGGCTAAAGGCTCCAAAAATGAAGGGTGGGATTGACGCCCCTGACTGGGATTTACCAAATATGAACCTCAAAGCTCCCAAACTGGATCCTCCAAATGTCAACATCGGATCACCCAAGACAAAGCTGAAAATGCCCAAACTGAAAATGCCTAAATTTAATCTTCCAAGCCTCAAAGGACCTGAAATTGATGTTCCAGATGTAGATCTAAATGCACCCAATGTTAACCTCAAAGGCCCAAAAGCTGATTTTGAAATGCCAGATGTTGACATCTCTGGACCATCGGGGAAAATGAAAAAGCCAAACTTTAACCTGCCTGATTTGGGGTTCTCTGGTCCAGATTTTGATGGTCCTAACTTTGACCTGAAATTACCTGAGCTAGATTTATCTAGTCCTAAACTCAAAGGTGGAATAAACCCACCAAACCTGAACATGCCCAAGGTTGATCTCAAAAGTCCCAAACTAGACCTCAGTGCTCCAAAGCTGCATGCCCCTGATTTGGATATTGATGCTCCCTCAGGCAAAATCAAAATGCCAAAGATGAATCTTTCAGGCACACTGCCCAAAGGACCAAATTTGGACTTGAATGCAGGTCTGAATTCACCAGATTTGAGGCTCAAAGCTCCAAAAATGAAGGGTGGGATTGACGCCCCTGACTGGGATTTACCAAACATAAACCTTAAAGCTCCCAAACTGAATCCTCCAAATGTAAACATCGGATCACCCAAGACTAAGCTAAAAATGCCCAAACTGACAATGCCTAAATTTAATCTTCCAAGCCTCAAAGGACCTGAAATTGATGTTCCAGATGTAGATGTAAATGCACCCAATGTCAACCTCAAAGGCCCAAAAGCTGATTTTGAAATGCCAGATGTTGACATCTCTGGACCATCAGGGAAAATGAAAAAGCCAAACTTTAACCTGCCTGATTTGGGGTTCTCTGGTCCAGATTTTGATGGTCCTAACTTTGACTTGAAATTACCTGAGCTAGATTTATCTAGTCCTAAACTCAAAGGTGGAATAAACCCACCAAATCTGAACATGCCCAAGGTTGATCTCAAAAGTCCCAAACTAGACCTCAGTGCTCCAAAGCTGCATGCCCCTGATTTGGATATTGATGCTCCCTCAGGCAAAATCAAAATGCCAAAGATGAATCTTTCAGGCACACTGCCCAAAGGACCAAATTTGGACATGAATGCAGGTCTGAATTCACCAGATTTGAGGCTCAAAGCTCCAAAAATGAAGGGTGGGATTGACGCCCCTGACTGGGATTTACCAAACATGAACCTTAAAGCTCCCAAACTGGATCCTCCAAATGTCAACATTGGGTCACCCAAGACTAAGCTGAAAATGCCCAAACTGAATATGCCTCAAGCAAATCCTCTTAGTATCAGTGGACCTAGGATTGACGGCAATTTAGGTGGCCCAGACATTGACATCAATGCACCCAATCTTAAACTCAAAGGGTCCAAACCTGGTTTTGAAATACCAGAACTTGATTTTGGCAGTCAATCAGGAAAGCTAATGCCACGTTTCACAATACCTGAAGTGGGATTTTCTAGCCCTAACTTAGAATTCATGTCACCCAACCTCGATGCAACATTACCAAAAGGACGAAGCTTGAATGTAAACACAAATTTGAATGGGAAAGCTCCAAAGATAAAGGGTGGACTTGCTGCCCCAAACATGGACCTTAACGCTCCAAAGTTGGATGTGAATGTGCCAGATATCAATATTGGTGCACCTGACGGAAAGGTGAAAGTACCTAAATTAGATATTGCTAACCCTAAAGGCCCCAACGTTGAGATGAAAGCCAACCTACATAGGCCTGATGCAAATCTCAGGGTTTCCAAGCTTGACCTCGGTGCAAAGCGCCCTGATCTTGGAATAAATGGTAACATACAGGGGCCAGACATTAAAAGAGGGATTAGAGCTGATGCCACTGTTCCCTCAGGAAACATCCAAAGTCTCCCGTCTGACCTTGATTTGGATAAAAAGTTCAAACTCCCTTCCTTCAAGATGCCTCAACTTGGAAGCACAGATCTCTATCAGACTGGGTCCGATATTGACTTTGGTCCATCTTTGAGAGCAGCAAACTTGGATATTTCCCCTCCGAATGCAAAATTCAATATGAAACCGCCACAGCTGAAGGGAAACATCACAGGTCCAAAGGTTGGCTCTGCTAATGTTGACCTCTGCATGCCCAAGGCAGAAACATGCAACCCACATCTTCATCTCAAAGCTCCAAAACTTGACACTGGAAATCCTTCATGTCAGTACCAAGTGCCAACTCATAAGAATCGCAGATCAGATATCACAGGGTTAAATACGAAAGTGCCATCATTAGACATAGACGGAGATGTCAAACTACGTCCAGCTGATAGAAAGTCATCAAAATCCAGAGCAAGGTCCAGCTACCCTCTTGTGGATTCCAATCTAGAACACGGTATTGATTTCACCCGTTCAGATCTCAATATTGATGATTTCACAGGAAAGGAACACATTCTTAGAGCGAGAGGGTCCACCCTGGATCTCCAAGCACCAAATTACTCCACATCAGGCGTGAATGTTTCCACAAACGACCAGAGAACTCACAAACGAACCCCAGCTGGTGACATTAACATTAACACAAAGCAGCACAGAACCAAACTGGCTACCAGTCAAGATTTAAAACAAAATATATCCGATGCTGCAGATGGATACTATGTGACTGTTTTTCCCTCGCACGCACAAAGTCAAAAGACAGAGCGCAAGTATAACACACGCGGAGGGCTTGACTTTAAATCACAAAGCGTAGACCTTGAAGTGCCAGATGAAAATGACTTAAAGGGATCAACATTCTTCTTTTCCAACCTGGTGTAGCATGCACACCTTTACTAAATCTGTCTTATTTATTCTGATTTATGATGTTACACAATCCATGCTTGTGTGAAATATTTGACTTTGAATCTGTTTTGAGAGGCTTTTTTGTACAAAGTTTCTCTCTGATAACTTTTTAATCAGTGTTGTGTGCAGATTACAGCTATGGGGCAGTCGAATCTTTCTACCTCTGTACTAAAACACTTTTACTACATGGGTACTTCATATTGTTTAGTTTACATGGCAACTGGATGACCACTAGATCCAAACTTTCAATAAAGACTTCAGACGCCTGATCACATTCTGACCATGTTCATACTTCCACCTCAGCAGTTAGAAGAATTACATTTTGGAAGTTACCTTAGATAAGAGGATATTCATAATATTAATTGTAACATTATTATATGCCATTAAGTTTTGCAAACATGTTAAAATCATCATCACAAACATATTGTCTTACATTTGAGGTCACTTTGGACTCCTTTAAGCCATGGGATCATAATGTAAATCTCCCTGATGTGTTAATATGTATTTTAAATAAGAAACCAAAGATGACTTATGTTGTAAGTATTGTATGTAAAGATGACATTTATTTATCTGTCCTAAACCAAATGTGGCGTTTTCAATAACAGTAAAGTGACAATAAATATGTTTGATAAAAAGAAACTAAGAATCTATAAATACGTTGACTCATTGTTTGTTGTTATTGTTCTTCATAAACAAGCGAGTGTAACACTCCGGGCCGCGGGAGGCAGTAATGAGTCGCTGTGACGTCATCGCCCGGCGTCGCCACTGCAGCCGGAACCAGCGCGACCTTCCATGGATGAAACACCGTGAGCGGCTGACTTTGACTCAAACATCATGTTCGTCTTTACCACAGTTGGAATAGATTCGGTGTGAGAAGACATTGGACTCAACCGGAACCGGAATGCTTCGCTTGTCGCTGTTGGTTTGCGGCCGAAGCGTCGTTAAGCGCGTGAGTATCGATATGAATCAGCCTCCGCGCGCGCCCAAAGCTACTGCGTGAAACATTAAGCTGTTAAATTCCCAGAGTTTGTCTTAAATTTCTTGTCTAAAAGCTGCACAGTAAAATAAATCATCATTAAGGTTTCCCCACATTTCCTCTCAGAACAATTATTCCCAGAAATGGATCCATCTTAAAGTTGCTTTTAGTCGTTTCTGCTTTCTATAATCAATTGCAGAAAGTTCTCAATTTGTATAATTGAAGGTTTTATCAAAATATGAATCAAAATTAATTCATTTTAGTAAATTATTAAAATCTTTACTTTACTCCAGGACAAGTTAAGGTTAATAGCTTGACATGATTCACATTTTCTTCTTCCACATTTGAAACTATATAATGAAGATGTGTGTGTGTGGTGCCTAGAGCTGAGACGTGTAGAACCTGTTGGTACTGAGGATGTAGATTTGATTCAAGGAGAGATTCTGCACTGTTGACTTCTCTCCGTGTTATCATGTCTCCGTCAGGACGCACCCAGACGTCACTTTGTCCTTTCTCTTGTTTTCCTCCAGTTTTTCTCGTCGTTTTCTGGTGAAGCTGCTCTGCCACCCAATTTACTGCTGCCCACCAACCTCGTGGATCCGTCCAGACTGAGTAAGTTTGAACCCCTGGAAAGCTGGAAAGCTTTTGGGTTTCTGGCTCCGTGTTCTGAGGTTCACTTACCACAGGCACGCTTCTGCTTATCTGGTTGCGTTCAGGTGTAAACGCATGTGATCTTGGTTTTGGAAAGAAACCTCAAGATGGGCCTCAAAGCTTTCAGATCCTTCCAAATGCCAAAGTTCAATCTTTTAGACAGGACCAGATGTGCACGTGTTCACAGTTCTGAGAGTCCTGCTGACCGTGCGGGCCCCACCCACCGTCCACAGGGCGAGTGGTCTTCTGTAAGCCACATTTCACTCCTCTGCTGGATGAGGATTTAGTGCTTCTCCCTCTTCACTCGCTGCAACAGAGGAAATCCTGGTTAGTTTCTTTTTCTCCAGAATGGATGTGAAATAGGTCAACAATGTCATAATGGTCTCCAATTGAACTTGTTGAAACCTGCAGAATTATTGTGAAAGGACCTGACATTGGTGTAAACCAGGGGTGTCAAACTCATTTTAGTTTGGGGCCACATTCAGCCCAATTTAGATTCAAGTGGGCCGGATTAGTAAAACCACAGCATAAT
>NW_027467152.1:185000-260000 GCF_046128005.1 Genypterus blacodes | reverse complement strand
TGCGCGGCGGAGTCGGCCATCTGGCGGCTGGCGATGCGTGGGGCTCTTAACCTCCATCGTAGCAGGCCAGTGGTCATCTCCCTCTGACTTCAAATCCATGACGTCTTTGTTGTCCATTTCCAAGTGTGGCTCATCAGCCGCACACTGCACGGTGCCACCTTCCTCTGACACCAGACCTGGAAGCGTCGCCTCATCACCTGACCGGGGCGTTGGTTCGGTGTCTTCGTCGTCCCTCATCTCAGATAGATCTCCCTGGCTGTCTTGGTCAAACTCGGTCACGGTGCGGTCGTCTCTGTATTCGCCGCCCTCGGGTTCTTCTGGTCTGTAGGTGCCGTAGCCAGAGGTCAACATACTGAGTGCTGGACTGTTGCTGCGGCGTTCTTCTTTGCCACTTTCCATTTCACTCTCCTCCAAACTTTCTCCGCTGACGGCGTCCTGTTTGCTCAGATCGGACTTTTCCGCCTCTGAAGCTTCTCGGGGATCATCTTCGGTGCCAGCCACGGGACCGGAGTCTTTCATTATTAGTCGTTCGATCTCCTCCTGTTCCTCTTCCCGCTCTCCGTCGGACCAGAAAGAGGAGTTGAGGGAGTTCTTGTCGTCGTCGTCGCTCTCCTCGTCCCACTGAGAGTTGTACATTTTGTACATGGCTGAGAGAGAACAGAGGCCCCGCTGAGGTGTGTGTGTGTGTGTGATCGGTTCAGGAAGATGGCTTAGGGAAAGAGGATTAGCTGATACCCAGGAGCTCTTCTCCAGCTCACGCAGTGCCACACAGTGGTTATCGGCAGAATTACATCTCTGCTCAGTCACACATTTGAAGATTTGCAGATATCAAAGACAATGATGTTATTTCAGTGTGAGTAGGAAGCAGTGCATCAATGTGACTTACCCGAGTCTTCACTATACACCGACTCATCACAGATGAGGGACTGGCCTTTATGTTTCCTATGGGGGAGCAAATGACAACCTCTTAAACACTGCTGTGGACGGACGGGCGACAGACGGACGGGCACACACACACGGACTTGTGGCAGTGGAAATGACATTTTACGTTACCTCAACACTTTCCTCTTGATGAAGCGTCTGGCTGTGCTGTCGGGGATGGAGGCGTGGCTGTGGGGGGTGGAGGCGTGGCTGTGGGGGGTGGAGGCGTGGCTATGGAGGGTGGAGGCGTGGCTGTCAGCGAGCCACAGCTGCTCTGTGTTTTCCGGCTCCGCCTGCCGGGGGCCTGGAGGAAGCGGTCTGGGCCTGGGGGCCACTGAGTGCTGAGCGTACGAGTCGATGCGTCTCTGTCTCTGTACGTCGTCTCTGTTTGACCGTGCAGTCAGCACCTGAGAGGGAAACGATACAAAAACCCAGTAAAGGAACGCATGTGGAGGCGCTGAAATAAGAAGGGTACATGCCTAAATAGATTTACAAACACTTCATATCAGTGTTATTTTGATCAGCGCTGGTCTCAGCAGCCTGCTGGTTGTTTGTTTACGTGACCATTGAATATTCTTTTTCTCACTGTAGTAGCACCACATGTGTTCCCAATTACAGAGATCATCTGTTATGTTAATGCAGCAAACCAACATGTGATCACTTGTGTACTGTAAAGGAGGACGAGCTCCGGTCCACACCTGTCTGTCCTTGGCCCCCGGGCCTGCATGCAGGATGAAACCTTCAGCAGGGCTTTGAGCGACTGACAACACAAAGAATTCACCAATTTAAGGATTGTCGACAGTGGAAACCAACTTAATTACTCCAGCGTGCCTGGGAAAACAGAATCCGAACCTTTCCCTTTAGTGTAGGCGGGAGGACCGGGCCGGGCGCCGTCGCGCTCAGGTGCGACGGAGTCTCGCTGATCGGTGGGCGTCGGGTCTTTCCACTTCCCTCCCTGTATCAGCTCGTCCAGGTCTAACAACAGAACGCAGCATTGCTATGGTTACACGTTGCTTATTCCTGCTGACACCGCCATGTTTGAGGACAAAGAGTTAAACACTCACTCAGTTTGGTTCAAAGCCCAACTGGACACCTGTTCAACCACTAACCTTGCTTAAATTCCTGCAGCCGGTGTCTTGAAATGTTACGGTAGCCCAGCAGTGACAGTTGCTCCTGGATTTCCTCCTCTGAGAAATCCAGGTTAGGGTCCATGTTGCTTTCAGAGTAAACTCCTCCTCCTCCTCTTCCTCCTGTCATCAAGCCAGAGGACAAACCGATGTAAACAGTCCTTCATGCCAGCAGCAATTGGTTTACTTGAGGTAGAGGTTTTTCTCCGATTCATTTGTTTTGTATTTTGATCTGTAATTATGTCGTTTTTGTGTTATTGGCTGCAGTTTACATGGAAATCACCTCTTCAGGACGATAACGTGTCTGATTTGTTTTGAATTTTGTGTGCACGGTAGTGCTGCAGCAAAGAAGGACAAAACGATCAATACCTTTGTATTACATATCAAACTATCAAAACAAAATAAGGTCTTGGAAATGTGTCTCCTAGATTACGATCACTTACATATATCCAGTATTTGTTGAAGATTTGTATTATTTCCGTTTTTGTATTGTGAATTAATAGTGAAAACACATAGAATGATAACGCATCTGTTCTTACCTACGTTTTTTATTTTATTTCTTATCATTAAGTGGTTAGACTGAGGCTGAACCAGCTGTTTTAATTCGCTCACTATTATTCAGACAAATGCGTTAGCAGGCTTGGTTGATTTAGAAAGGTCAAAATAAAGTGGCAAACATTATTTAAATGGACGTTTAAACTTTTAAAACTAGTAAAACCAATCATATTTGAGACGGAAAACAGACCAGACCCATTTGTAGTAGCAGCGTGTTGTAATATAAACGGTATAACATTAAACAGGCTAACAGGCTAACAGTTAGCGGCCCGGACAGGAAGTAAACACACTAACAACGTACGCAGGGAAGAAAACTCAACGCCTCAAACTCTGACCTGAACTCTGTACGTATGGCCGCTGTGATGGTTGGTAATGTCGGTGTAAAGCCGTGAACGCGGCGGGTTTGTTGTTCGAGGATTCGCCGTCGTGACAACAAAAGTTACGAGTTTGAAAAAGACGCCTGCTTTCTTCTTCGTTCAACTTCCGCCTACCCTTTCGCTTCGCCTTGATTTCTGAAACAGCGCCCCCCAAATAACACAGGTGACCGGAAGTCACTTAAATACACGAACTCGTCTTCAAAACTACAAGACAAAACATTCGAGCCTCTTTATTGTTCAGATTATTGTCCAATTACAGTTTGGGGTGGAAGAAAATTGAGAACTACATTTTGTATTCTTGTCCACAATGGTTTTAGCAGTAACCATAATGAAGAGAAAACATCTGATTGAGTTGGTACTGCTGTCTACGGCTCAAACCAAGAGAAGACCGGTGACCCTCATGCAAATCCAAATATCCAAAGTCTGTAACTGCGTACGGCTACGTACGGTGCCTACGGTGTGCAGTGGTTTCCAGTTCATTCTATGTAGGAAGAAGTCCTGCTGTCCTACTTAATCCTACTTAATGTGATAAATTGTGCATGTGTGGGCATTGTGTTGGTGTCATATGGCATTTCTCTCTCTCCCTCTCTCTCTCTCTACCCTCTCCCCCCCCCCTCTCTCTCTCTACCCTCTCCCCCCCCTCTCTCTCTCTCCCTCTCTCTCTCTCCCCCCTCTCTCTCTCTCCCTCTCTCTCTCTCTCTCTCTCTCTCTCTCTCTTTAAACCTTCACTTTATTCAAGATTCATTCAAGATGTTTATTGTCATATACACAGCAGATAAACAGTTTACAGTGTGTAATGAAATTCTTACTTTGTTTTTTCGTCTCCCGACATGCAATTAAAATAAAATAGTACTAAACGAAATAAAGAAATATAGAAAACATAGAAAAAAAATGCAATAAAAATGTACAAAGGTGCAGAGTGGAGGTAGTGGAGGTAGTATGTTTGTTTAAAGTGCAGAGTGTACAGATTATTTTGATTGTTATTGCACATAGTGGAGTGGGGTGAGGGGGTGGGGGCAGAGTTCAAAGTTTATTTAGCAGTCTGATGGCCTGTGGGAAGAAGCTGTTTGCCCGACGTGTCGTCCTTGCTTTGGCTCTCCTGTAACGCCTTCCTGAAGGCAGGAGTGTGAACAGGCTGTGTTGGGGGTGGGTATTGTCCGTTATAATGTTTTGGGCCCTCTTGACGGCCCTTGTCGTGTAAATGTCTTGAAGTGGTGGCAGGGCTGCCCCGGTGATGTACTGCGCTGTTTTTATCAGCCGTTGCAGAGCCTTCCTGTTCTGCACAGTGCAGCTGCCGTGCCACACTGTGATGCCGTGAGTGATGACGCTCTCCACTGCACCTCTGTAGAAGTTACTGAGGATCTTGGCTGACATGCCAAACTTCCTCAGTCTCCTTGGGAAGTACAGTCTCTGCTGCCCTTTCTTGAGGAGCTGGCGGGTGTTGTGTGACCAGCTGAAGTCCTCACTGAGGTGTGTCCCCAAGAATTTGAAGTTCTTGACCCTCTCTACCTCAGTGTCACCTATGTACAGTGGAGTGTGCTGCTGTTGCCTCTTCCTGGGGTCAATAATCATCTCCTTAGTCTTCTCAGCGTTTAAGGAGAGGTTATTGATCTGACACCAGGCAACCAGCCCGGCCACTTCCCTCCTATACGACATCTCCTCCCCGTCTGTCACCAGCCCAATGACTGTGGTGTCATCAGCAAACTTTATGATGCTAGTGCCAGACTGGGAGGCCACGCAATCATATGTGAAGAGAGTGTACAGGAGTGGACTGAGAACACAGCCTTGGGGGATTCCTGTGTTCACCGTCCTGATGCTTGATGTCTGCCCCCACACCCTCACCGACTGTGGCCTGCCAGACAGGAAGTCCAGCACCCAGTCAGAGAGGGAAGATGTCAAACCGAGTGACCGCAGCTTCTCCGAAAGCCTTTGTGGAATTACTGTGAAATGATGCTGTGTCATTTTTGATAACTTTGCCATTTTTCTGTTTTGGTTTAATCTATCTATTGTGTGTTTGTTTGGTTTACAGAAAAAAAAGCATGTAATCCATTTCAATTGATGAAAAAGTAAAGATTTCTGAACAAAATGCCTCTGTTTAATGATGCAGTGTGTAAAAAGCCTGGACACCCTTTGAGTTTTGCCACAGTTATGTTTTGTATTGCACCAAAGTAAACTCATTTAAATAAAATGATCTAAAGCAGAAAGATTTGTACATATTTGATTTACAAACTGTTGTAATTGTGAAATTGGTAGCATTATAGAGCAGGGGTATTCAACTCAACTCATTTAAAGTGGTCCAGTTAAGAGAACAAAGGTCCAGAAGATCATAATGTCCTATTGAGTGTGATATATATATTTAAGTAGCCTAGTCTATCAACATCTGCATATAATGGATACCTGATGTTTGGACAATATTGTAACGTAACATGGAACATATATGTACCAAGTAAAAGTAGAGCTGCATTTCAAAATAATTATAAATATAAAATAGATAAAATGTGAAAATTGGGCGTGTTCAAATAAAATGCTTAACTCAAATTTAAATAAAATACAGGGAGCAAAAGTTTGAATTTCCCATTTTCTATTTTGGATCTTGACTCAACAGTCTCAACTAATTTCACAGATAATAAACCTCAAGACAAAAAGAGAAGAGAAAAATCCCAGCAGCTCTGAGGGAACACTCATGATTGGCAGGTTGTTGGGCAGTGACTGTAGCTCAGGATCCTGGTGGACTCGGCTCATATTGGGCTCTGAGAACACTTAGTTTCTGTGATCTCACTTTAGATTTTAGCGGCTATGTTTGTTCAAAACCTTTATGTTTTGTCTCATAATGCCGTTTCACATTGGCACTTTTAGTCCCTGCCACTGTTTCTGAACATATGAGACACACTGGTTTAGAGCTCCCAGTGGGAAGTGTGAACAGAAATGACTCTGTCTTTTAAACCATATGGCCTTCTGCTTAGGCTGTAGGTCCGGGTCCGTATGGGGCGGCTTCTGGGTCTCACAAATGTGTGATTTATTGCTGGGCCACAGTAGTATGGAGTAATATACTGTATTATATAGGTGTTGCTGTTAGGGCAGTAGGAGTAGGGCTGTATATGTGATTGTGTGCTACAACACCAGCTGGAATAGCGGAAATAGGTTAGAAGTTTTTTATTTTTATTTTATTTGATCACATTGTTATTTACAGAGCCCCTAGACGGTTCTTGATTAAACATCTACATATATGTGTTTCTCGATATTTGGACTTCTTCACGCTGACTGTTTGCTTGGTCAATAGGATTCAATCAGTAAATGAAACTGACAAATCTAAACCGACAAACTAATTTTATTGCATGGAGAAAAAAAATTAAACTTACTCTCATTCATTCACATACATGAGTAAATAAACAAACGTAACACTTTATTTATTCTTTCTTTTACCACTTAAAGCTGCACTGTAAAAGAAAAATGTATCTTGGTAAATTCTATCCCATATCAAATACAATTTTCGGGAAGTGTTTTCCATATTTTTCAAAAGATCTCAGATTTAGTTTCTCGAAAAATTCGGTGCCAGTTCAAGGTTTTGAGTTTAAAAGATTTTCACAAGACCGGCTCAAGAAAAATCTTCAACATGATTCTGAAGGATTTTAAAGAAATTGCAGTTTTACGCTATAAATAAGACAAATGAGGTGAAATGTAAAAATCAACATCGTAATAAAAATACATGAAATGCTTTTTAGTAATAAAATAGTAAATCAGTGCATCAGTAAATCTAAAACAAATAAATGCTGGAGGAACCCAGGTCAATGTTAACGTAGAAGAATGGAAGATCTCCTGCCAAAAACATAATGTTGAAAAAGCAAAACACATTTTCAACAAATCAGGAATGTGAACAGAAAACATTGTGCAATCAGTCTTTAAATAAGAAATATCTGACATCATCCTATTGGCTGTAACCTCCAGTCAGAACATTGATGAGCGAAGAACGCCTGGTGAGTCGGCGCTACGACCTCACAAGCCACGCCCACTCATCTATCTGCATCGGATTTGATTTGCGTACATTTCCATAAACAATACAGCAAGAAAAAAATACAACAATTAGCAACGGTCTGAATGTGTTGTTAGCATTGGAATTAGCATTCAGCTCAAAGACAACATACTGATTGATTATTAATTAACAACTCCACCAGCCTCGAGCAGCAATACTAACATGAATGGAGCGCTCCTCATGAATGTACTGTAAAATACTGCTAATGTTTTCTCATTTTCAAAAGGTTAAGATTCTACTTCACATAATTATACAGTTGAATCAAAATAGAGGCCAGAGTCGTCAGCTGGTTTCAGAATTTAGCTTTTTGAACACAAATGGAAGTTGTTGTTGTTTTTCCTTAAATCGTCACAAAGATTTTACTTTTATGCTTTACACATAACAATTCAAACAGATAACACAACAGCTTTCTGTTATCACTGTTGTGCTGGAACCCTTCAGAATAAAAGCACAATAAACCAATCAAATTTCAAGGTTTCAAGATTTTGGCTTCTAAAAGCTCAATTCTGACCGCAGATGCTTTGTGGCTCCACCTTTCACGAGTCAAACCTCAGCAGTCAGTCACAGTAGTTAAGCAGCAGTACACCTTCACTTTGTTTAGTGTTAGAAAGACTCACAAGCTTTGAGTTCAGGCCCTGGGAACATTTCTCATCTTCTATTTCCGCCCTCAATTGGTCCAAATATGAAACGTTGACAAAGTCGTTTTTTTGTCTTTAGTTTGTCACCTAAACGTTGAACAGAAAGCAAAGGACTAGAAGTGAAGACGACAATCTTCTGCCAATCAAAAGCAATTAACTATTCACTCATCAATTTCTCAATATTTTTCAGATATTTTTCAGTTTTCATTTTGTTGAGATTTGAATAAAAAGAAAAGTTTCAAGCATTGATTAAAAAATGTACAATTAAAAAAGGGAAAAGTTGATCCAAGAAAGGAAAATTGTTCATCAAACATTTATTCGAAATTATTAAAACAAAATACTTATTCCTTAAATCTAAACTCACAGATTTGTTTCTCTACCAATTGAGTTTTGGTTAAAAATGTGTCCCTGTGAATCTTCTTCTGTAGAACATATGATGTCTAGATTTACTTCAGATTTCGTTTAACGGCCATCGTGGGAATTTGGAGGCGCAAAGTGTAGAATAAATAAATTATTCTTAAATGAAAAGTAATCGCTCAGAGCAGGAAGCAGGAAGTCAAGAGCACTAATCTACGCCCAGGGACCTTTCAGAAATGTTCCTCAAGTCCTTCACAGCTTCGTCCACTACAAACTTAAATATCACCACCTAACAAAACGCTCTGAATTCTGTCAACAGTGAGAAGATTTCTGCTCGTGAATCGCAACGAGCGGACAAACAGAAGGAGGAAGAGGAGAATGAGGAGGAGGAAGAGGAGGAGGATGAGCCGACCTTCATCCTGACGTCCCAGTTTATTTGTCTTTCTTGGATTCTGACTCCTCTCCCTGGATGTCGCCTCCTTCCTGCTGTGGCTCCTCCTCCTCTGGGACAGGAGGGAACTGTGATTGGCTGGTCTTGTCTGCGCCCTTGGTCTTGTTGAGCTTCTTGGAATTCTGGTAAAGTTCGTTGAGGTTGAACTCTCGGATGATGTTTTCCTGTGGAGCAAAGTTCATCAGTGAGCATCAGACCAGGCGCCTCACCTGATCAATCTGATCAATCTAATCAATCAGATCAAACACAAATAAACAATCAGACCATCGGGACATGTTGGATCTTCAATGGCTGCTCTAAATGATTGTCATTTGAGTGAGTGACTCAAGGCTGAGTTACGTGTGAGTAACGTGTGAGTCAGGGCTGAGTAACATGTGAGTAACATGTGAGTAACGTGTGAGTAACATGTGAGTAACATGTGAGTAACGTGTGAGTAACGTGTGAGTCAGGGCTGAGTAACATGTGAGTAACATGTGAGTAACGTGTGAGTAACATGTGAGTAACATGTGAGTAACGTGTGAGTAACGTGTGGGTAACGTGTGAGTAACGTGTGAGTAACATGTGAGTAACATGTGAGTAACGTGTGAGTAACGTGTGAGTAACATGTGAGTAACATGTGAGTAACGTGTGAGTAACGTGTGGGTAACGTGTGAGTAACGTGTGAGTAACATGTGAGTAACATGTGAGTAACGTGTGAGTAACGTGTGAGTAACATGTGAGTAACGTGTGAGTCAGGGCTGAGTAACATGTGGGTAACGTGTGGGTAACGTGTGAGTAACGTGTGAGTAACGTGTGAGTAACATGTGAGTAACATGTGAGTAACATGTGAGTAAGATGTGAGTAACGTGTGAGTAACGTGTGAGTAACATGTGAGTCAGGGCTGAGTAACATGTGAGTAACGTGTGAGTAACATGTGAGTAACATGTGAGTCAGGGCTGAGTAACATGTGAGTAACGTGTGAGTAACGTGTGAGTAACATGTGAGTCAGGGCTGAGTAACATGTGAGTAACGTGTGAGTAACATGTGAGTAAAATGTGAGTCACGTGTGAGTAACATGTGAGTAACATGTGAGTCAGGGCTGAGTAAGATGTAAGTAACGTGTGAGTAACGTGTGAGTAACATGTGAGTAACATGTGAGTCAGGGCTGAGTAACATGTGAGTAACGTGTGAGTGACATGTGAGTAACATGTGAGTAACGTGTGAGTAACATGTGAGTAACGTGTGAGTAACGTGTGAGTAACATGTGAGTAACGTGTGTGTAACATGTGAGTAACATGTGAGTAACGTGTGAGTCAGGGCTGAGTAACATGCGAGTAACGTGTGAGTAACGTGTGAGTAACGTGTGAGTAACATGTGAGTAACGTGTGAGTAACATGTGAGTAACGTGTGAGTAACGTGTGAGTCAGGGCTGAGTAACATGTGAGTAACGTGTGAGTAACGTGTGAGTAACGTGTGAGTCAGGGCTGAGTAACATGTGAGTAACGTGTGAGTAACGTGTGAGTAACGTGTGAGTCAGGGCTGAGTAACATGTAATCTCAGGTTGGTTTGATTTCCTCACCTCAGTGAAACTCCAGGACACGGCTCTGCCCTTCTTGTCCACCTGGGGGCGCCGCATCACCTCCTTCCCTCCACGGAAGAGCACCAGTGAGGGGAGCTGCTTGGACAAAGGAGACGTGGACACTTTGTACCTGGAAAACATGGCAGACATTCATTTTGTTATTCGAATAAAATAAATCAATAATTCAGGGGAAAATCTGAGACAGAATAGAAAATAAACATTGACTCACTTTTTTGAAACTTCTCCGTAACGTCCAATGTCGACTTTACCAAACTTCAGACCAGCACAGTTATACCTGAAACACTTGACTGATTAATATGCCTGACATACTGTCATCACCTCTCCTCAGTCACTTACTCAAAGGGTTAACATCACATACAGAACAGCTAAAGTGCTCAATAAGGTATGATGAAGGTTCTGATAACAGCAAGAGAAGAGAAAGATGAAGGACAGATGAAGGGCTGTCGGATGAAGAGGAGAAACTGGACGGACTGAGTGATGGACAGTCTTACTTAAGCGACAGGTCGGCGTAGACGGAGGCGAAGGACTGACACTCGGGAGACCAATTTGCAAAAAATTCTACGATCCAGGTCACACGGCCGTCCCTGTCCAACTCGTCCTACACACACACACACACACACACACACACACACAATAATAAGGAATCGTTTGGTGAAGTCTGAAGGCTCTCATGCGCTTTGACTGCTTTGACTCACGTCGATGGTTTTGTCACTGAAGTATTTGATGTACTCTGGTCCCATGTACAGCGGAGGCTTACAGGTCATCAGAAACACTGAAACACAAACATTGTCATCATCTTCATGGCCATCATCCTCACACACAGAAAGAGAACTTTAAAGAGCCGTGTCGAAGTGTTACTGTTTAGTTTGAGATTTCAATTGGACCTCAACTTCAACTGACTAAATGTGATGATAGAAGAAGATGGAATGTTATCAAATAATTGAGTAACGTCTGAGTAACGTCAGAGTAACGTCTGAGTAACGTGTAGCCTCAGGTTGGTATGATGTCTACATGACGCTGGATCCTTGACACGTGACAGTGGATGATATTGATCACGGATGTGGGCTTTGCGCTGCACTGACCGATGCAGAGCGTGAGGTAGAGGAGCCCCAGCCTGATGTCCAGCCTGAAGAACAGGATCACGTTGGCCACTTTGCTGAAAAGGATGATGTTCCCCACATGCTGCTCCACCGTTACTGTGACAACCAGAGAGAAAACACAACATTTGGTCCACACATCCTCTGAAACAAGGAGGATGACGGGTCGCCATGATTCATCTTCATCCGACAGTGAATGTTTAGAAAATGTTTAGAAAACTATTATTGGGCAATTTTCTGCAAATTGACTCTTCAATGAATTGTTTCACAGTGACTGAAGATGCTGATATCCTTCAATTAAGCCACTTTCAAACCCAAACTGATCAATAGATGAAATCATGAGGACTTCATAATAATAATTGTTACATTATAAGATTATCAACCATTTATCAGTGATGATCTCAAATCAATCATCTCTAACAATCAGGAGGAGAAGGTGGACTCACTGGCTCGTCTGTTCTTCATCATGACGATGGCGCTGAGGAACATGAGGATCTCCACCTCTCTCTAAAAACACACAGTAACGTTTCTGTTAAGGCCAACAAGCACCGACGGCAAAAGTCTAAATGTCTTTCAAATATGAACTTCACATTCTGGAAGATTTGTGTCTCAATTCGTCAAGACTTCTGCTCTCATTTGTCAATTCAGCCTAAACGGCAGACAGACGGACACTTTCACTCCAAAGTGATGTCGTCTGAATGTTGTCTAAACTCTTTAAAGTGCAGAAACGCGAAAGATTTGGTGTGAAAACCAGCAAATGTTCCATTTTATTACTTCAATGAGTAACGATAGATCATTGATGCTGATCGACTAATGATTTGCACCTCATTACTCATTTCACTGGCACCATGATGGATCAGCGTGTGTGTGTGTGTGTGTGTATCTCCATGTACGTTCTCTGCTCTGCATGGAGGCTGAGGAAGCTGAAGGTTTGGTGGCTTCAGACTTTATAAAACGCCACGGTTTGACCTGAAACCCAAACCGTCTCCGTGTCAGTTTGTTTCTCTGAACGGCTTCACAGTTACACTTTGCTGCTATATGCAAAACATAATGATCATAATGCCACCAAATGAAACATTAGTGGCATTTTTGCATCGTTGCATCCATCCTCAAGATGTTAACAATCATAACAAAGGTCATCCTGAGGTCAAGCAGCTCGGGGCCTTTTGTTTGTGCTGCTTCCACATACGAACAATTTTCATCTGATGATGTCATCAGCTCCATTCGTTTCCATTGTTTCAGTACAGTGATGGAAGAAGACATTTGTTTTACTTCTAACACTGAAAGATGTATTAGATATCTATGACTGCTTTGTTAGTAATTTATGAAAATATAATTTCCTATGTCGATTGGCAATAAGCCGAATTTAACAGAACGTTAACATGAATCATATGAAGTACAAAAATATGTTTTGTCCTTAATAAATGAACCATAAATGAGCAGAAAACTGCAATGTGAAAGTGTGACAGATTCCTCATGAGCTTTGGTCGATGTTAGCCAGTTAGCATTAGCACTTCACTCTACAATTTGTATTTTTAAAGGTTTTCAGAGACGCTCCGTCTTTTCTACGGACCCAGTCGAAGTCGCAGGGGTTCCCGTCCTCCCGCTGCGTGGACAGATGCTCGCAGATTCCCGGAATTTTCCTCACGGCCAGAAAGGCCGCACACATGAAGAGCGAGGCCACATAATACGGCTTCAGCAGCCATTTGTACACCTGCGGCAGGTGGTACAGAAACGCGAGCAACGGCGTTAGAAGCGCCATTTTCTATTCTTATCACCGAATAAACTTTAGCTTTAACCCGGGACCCCAAATGTGAAACCAGCGGGCGAAGCAGCGAGCAGCCGGCAGGATTGAGTGACTGGCTGCTAACGACCTAGCTGCTAGGTTAGCAAAGTAAAGTTAGCCAGAACGATAGCTAAATATCTCCGGTTAGTGTTCAAAAGTAAAATACAGAATAAAATAAAATGGTAGAAATAGCAATTTAAAGAACGGGGGGGGGGGCGGGGGTCCACAATAAATGAACAACCTTTACTTGAAAAGATAAACAAAGAAGAATAACAATGAATAACAATGAAGAGTTAAATAAGAGACATATTTAACGCTTTTATTGTGAAGGCAAAAAAGTACTTCGTGTCTCGTTAGTTCTGTATAGCTTGACCTTAGTGGTAAATCTCCAGGGGGAGGAGTGAACAGCGGAGGTCACCCAGGACGACACGTTCATGCCCAGCTGTGATTGGCCAGCTCAGAAGGCTGATCAGCTGATTGGCTGAATGGAAAAAAAACCCTCCTCGAGCATTCTTCTTCTGCGTGTATATTCATGTTTTTGCGCGAAGTAATCATTATTTATTTACCCCCTTTTTTTTACATTTTCAAATTCTGTTCTTTTTTCTCGTTTTCCTTTTCTATCGTTCCGTTGTCTTCTTGCACACAGCGCTCCTTTTCTCTGGAACGCACTTCCTGCACTTATTAAAGAGGCAGGCTCTCTGAAATATTTCAATCCCGCCTACAGACGCGCCTCTTTTCAGTACACTTGGATACCCACCCCTCTGCCTGTCTCTCCCTCTCTCTGCCTGTCTCTCCCCACCTCTCTGCCTGTCTCTCCCCACCCCTCTGCCTGTCTCTCCCTCTCTCTGCCTGTCTCTCCACACCTCTCTGCCTGTCTCTCCCCACCTCTCTGCCTGTCTCTCCCTCTCTCTGCCTGTCTCTCCCCACCTCTCTGTCTGTCTCTCCCTCTCTCTGCCTGTCTCTCCCCACCTCTCTGCCTGTCTCTCCCTCTCTCTGCCTGTCTCTCCCCACCTCTCTCCCTCTCTCTGCCTGTCTCTCCACACCTCTCTGCCTGTCTCTCCCCACCTCTCTGCCTGTCTCTCCCTCTCTCTGCCTGTCTCTCCCCACTTCTCTGCCTGTCTCTCCCCACCTCTCTGTCTGTCTCTCCCCACCTCTCTGCCTGTCTCTCCCCACCTCTCTGCCTGTCTCTCCCTCTCTCTGCCTGTCTCTCCCCACTTCTCTGCCTGTCTCTCCCCACCTCTCTGCCTGTCTCTCCCCACCTCTCTGCCTGTCTCTTCCCACCTCTCTGCCTGTCTCTCCCTCTCTCTGCCTGTCTCTCCCCTCCTCTCTGCCTGTCTCTCCCTCTCTCTGCCTGTCTCTCCCGCTCTCTCTGCCTGTCTCTCCCGCTCTCTCTGCCTGTCTCTCTCTCTCTGCCTGTCTCTTTCTTTCTCTACCTCTCTCTGCCAGTCTGTCTCTCCCTCTCTCTGCCTGTCTCTCTGTCTCTCCCTTGCTCTCTGTCTGCCTGTCTGTCTCTCTCAGTGCCTGTATCTCTCTCTCTCCCTCTCTGCCTGTCTCTACCTCGCTCTCTGTCTGCCTGTCTGTTTCTTTCTCTGCCCCACAGAGGGGGCTGTGGGGCGAACGAACGAACGAGCGAGCACAACACACACACACACACACACACACACACACACACACACACACACACACACACACACACACACACACTATTTGAACTAAAATAAGTGAAATACAAAAATCAATGATTTTCAAGGCAAGTGTTCAAGATTTCATTTTTTACAAAATCCACTTTGTCTTCATGACCCCAACAACAACAACAAGAACAAACAACAACAAAGGCCAAAACATCCATATTTGTTCACTTTAGTTTCCTTATTTCCTGTGATGACATCATGCTGTGGCCGGGAAGAAATTCCACGTTTTGTTTAGGTTGTTTTTTTTGAGATATCAACATTAAATCACATCATTCTGTACAAACACGGAATCAAATAAACATCCAAGAAGAAATTAACAGAGGGAATCGGGCGTGTCCAGTTTTGCTTCCTCTAACAAAAAGTGGGCGTGTCCACCATCAGTCCGTCCAGGTGCCAGATTGTCCCGGACACTGTGACGTTGATGGTGAAACGTGCTGTTGGGTCACTTCCTGCGGTCAGAGGCGACGCAGGACAGGCTCCTCCCCTTGCCCGTGATTGGTCCAAATGTCACCGTAACAGTTGGACCAATTACATCCAAGGACAGACGTGAGAAAAGATGTCTTACTGATTCAAAAGTGTGCAGACCTCTGAAATAGTGGGCTGGGCTTTTATTCACCAAAAAGGCCGTTATTTATCATATTTCAGTAGGGAAATTCCCTTTTGATCCGTTTCCTGATGCTGCACTTCATCCCACTGTTTCACTTCAAAAGCCCTTAAGGAGATACGATCTTTTCCTTTACCTGCAGGGCTTTTATTTTGAAAGTTTTAATATATTTGTTATCCTTTCTGTCTTGTATGATGCCACAAATAAACCTCTGGTGAACGTTTCAGTTCTATAACATGACAGTTACATCACTCATGTTTACCATCAACATTAATGAGATTGTTGTGATTTCATCTTTGCTTCATTTGTTCGTAGTGCTTAGATGTTACCGGTTTATTTGAGAATTGACTTTGACTTGTAAGTCTACATTTTTGTGGCTTCACTTGGAAATCAGTTTCAGCAGAAATACAGAGCCAAACATTTGATTTTGATCAAGAATCACATGAGTTGCATAAATGAATCATTCCATAATTGTTATGCAGCATGAGTGCAGATGGATTGACTGATCAACTGACATGAGGGTGGGTTCTTTCTGTTCAAGCGTATTTATATAATCACCTCATTGATCATTTAGTGTATTTATTTGACTTGTTTCTTACATTCACATTAATGTTTGAAGTGATTATTCCAATAGTAGTTGTGTATCAGAGTTGAGTCCAGTGGACGCTAAAGCAGACAGACGTCCAGCAGATCTGCACTCATGCTGTCCAACCGTTTGAGCGTACCAAATACTCGCTAAGCGCAGATTCATTCCTAATTTACTGACCGGTACGGGTTCACCCAAACTCTGACAGAGTTAATGCCTTGCTCCAAAGCCGGGGTAGAAAACACACCACCTGCTACCTACGGAGCTACAGTGGGGATAAAAAACAGGAAAGAAAGTCCTGGTCCGCCTTTGGTCCGGTCCAATTCATGCTAAATGAAGAAAATGAGTCTTTCATACCACAGAAAAGTCCTGCTGAGAATCAGAATCAGATGAATGTTTGCAGCTGCAGTCAATCAGGAGTGAAATCTGGACTAAATGGTTCCAATCATCCTGATTATTCCCCGAAATTGGTCCAGGATGAGGATAAACCCAGAGGATCCTCCTCCTCTCTCCTCTTCATCCCATTGGTCCTGGAGGTGGAGGCGTCCTGCCCATCAGCCTCACACTGAAATCTCATAGGTGGTCCCTCCAACGCCCGTCACCTTTTTTACCCCGCCGCCCTGAGGCCTGTGGGCGGGGCTCTGCAGCAAAGCCGGGCTGGGATAGGTGGCTCCGGACCGGGCGCTCACGCTGGCCGGGTGAGAGGGAGAGGAAGGGGCGGAGCAGGAGGAGGAAGGGAAGTGCTGCCCGCCATTGGTCCGACTCGGAGGCTCTGCCTGGATGAGCTCATCCCTAGGAGGCAAAGGAATGGGCTTCAAACTCAGATAACTACATGACAACAAGTCAGATTAAAAGCTTCAGTTCATGTTAAGCTCCAAAACTGATTTTTCTTCTGGTTGGAGTCAAAAATATTCTCTTCTAGAATCCAAAACTGCTTTAACTTTTATTTTGTCTAAATATTTATATATAATATAATAAAGAAAAGCAGAGGCGCTCCCACAGGAAGTGTTGGCGTGTTTATCACATGAGCGTGTCGAGTGTACATACATGTGTAAGAGAACAACACAATCACAGTTTCATCACTATGACGACAACTCGCACAGAATACAGATGTGAAATGTGACAAACTGGCTGACAGATGAATGGAGGACAAGCGGAGGGAGAAGAAGGCAGAACTCACAGGAAATCTGGCAGCAGGAGGAGGAGGAGGAAGAGGAGGAGGAGGAGGAAGGAGGAGTCAATCAGGCAGTCAGATTTTCAGAGGTTTTAGCAGCAAACTAATGGTCCTGACAGAAGGTGAAAGTCATACTCACTTGGGCGCTTGTATTCCTCCTCCTCCTCCTCCTACCACCGCTGCGTTCGCTCCGGCAGACGACGAGGCCTTTCGGATCAGCCGGTACTGCATTTCAGCGGCGGCGGCGCTGGAATAAGACAGCGACTTGCCAAGAGGCGGGGGGTGTGGCGAGCGGGCAGGGTGGGTGGTGGAGGAGGGGGAGGAGCCCAGAGGGGTGTCGGTTGAGCGGGTGCGGTAGGGGTAGGCGTGATGGGGAGGGGCAAAGTGAGGGGGGCGGGACGTTGAGGAGGAGGAGTGGTGGTGGTGATGGTGGGAGTGGTGGTGGTGGTGGTGGTGGTGGTGGTGAGGAGGAGGCGGGGCTGACGAGGAGGGGGGCGGAGCGGAGGCCTGATTGGCAGACGGCGGATGGCGCTCGCCTGGGGCCTGTGGCGGAGGGGAAGAGGAGGAGGAAGAGGAGCGGTGTAGGAAGGGGTGGTGGTGGTGGTGGTGGGAGGAGCGATGGTGGTGATGGGGCGACTGGGAGCTGTAACCGCCCGGGGCCGGCACGCAGGGTCTCCCGGGGGAAACCTCAGGGGCCGCTAAGCCCGTCGGCTCAAAACTATTGTCGCCGCCACCTGCCAGTAAGCTTTCGTACGATAGGCTGCCGTTGCGGGACGGGTGGTGAGACGGAGGCGTCTGATTGGCTAAGCTCTTGTAGCTGGTGGAGGTGTTGGTGGCCTCGGCGCCCACGGACGTGTGAGTGGAGCTGGAAGACCTGGACGCCACTCCTGACAGGACAATGGAGTCGGAGAAGGAGGGGTAGGAACGCCCGCCCAGAGAGTAGCCTGGGATGCCTCCTCCTCCTCCTCCTCCTCCTCCTCCTCCTCCTCCCGCCTCCCTCCCTCCCTCCCTCTGCTCCACTCCCCCTCCCTTCTCGGACCACACCTCCCTCCCGTCCAGGCTGGGCTGCGAGCGGAAGCCCGGCTGCTGACTGGCCTGCAGGAGGGAGGAGGTGGAGGAAGAGTCCCTGCCGCTGCCGCTGCCCGCGCTCTCCCCCCGACTCAGCTGAGGGAGGAAGAGGAGGAAAGGTGGAGAAGAAGAGGAAGAGCAGAATCAGCAAAGCCTTTAATCTGCATCTGCATCTTAAAAATGACGCAATACTAATCTAAACTTAAATATTACTCTTTGCTAGTTCAGGCTCATTCATGTGATTTCTTTATGAATTACTGCCACAAGTGAAGAGGAAGTGAAGAGGAACTGCAGGGGAGCAAAATACTAAAGAACTAAAACTCATTTCTACTGACAAACTATGTATGAAAAATGTGAGAAGATGGGGAGCATTTCAGACACACACACACACACACACACACACACAGAGAAGATGAGTGAAAACACCGACAACTTACTGATACTGATCAAAAGAAACCAAATGGCCGACAGGAAAACAAAAGAGATCAACAGAAGGAATCAGAGATGCAGTAACTGAGAAGACAGAGGGACAGAGGGGCAGATGGGCACACACACACACACACACACACACACACACACAGACACAGACACAGACACACACAGACACACACACAGACACACACACACACACACACACACCTCTGCTGCTCCTCTGACTGATTGGATGATTGCACTCTTGAAACACGTCGTTGTAATATTTAACAACATAATCATGAAGCATTTTTAAGTAGAATTATCATTTTTATTGCCATTGTTTCATGTGTGTGTGTGTGTGTGTGTGTGTGTGTTACCTGGTTGGCGTAAGCGTGTGTGAGCGCTGTGTGGTTCTTTCCAGGGCTGTACGCTGGCCTGTACTTGTACATGGTGGGAGTGGGCGGGGCTTTGTTCAGTAGACTGCACTCTGAACGAGGGAGAGAAATCAATCTGTAATCAATCTGTAATCAGACTGAACCGTGAGAGTAAGACCGTCTGAATCACAGTGAAGTCATCTGAGCCTCATGCTGCTGTTCTGCCCGGTAACACACTCACTGCACATTTACAGCTCCGCCCTTTTTTTTGCACTCACAATCATATTCCCATCTTGAGTATGAATTATATTTTTATTCCTATTTTAAACTATATTTCCATCCGGCTACATGGACTGGAGTGAACTACGTTTCATTGTGTTTTGATTTGCATCTGATGAGAGAAGGACTCGGAAAGGATAGAGCTCCGTGACAACACACAGAGGGTTCAGGGTCAGAGGTCAACATATTAGTCTGTAACTAAGCTCCTGTCGTCACCTGATTTTCGCCTTTTTTGTCGCCCAGGCAAGATTGTTGGCCGACCCCTCCCACCCAGGACACAAACAGTTTGTAACCCTCCCCTCTGGCAGGAGGCTGAGGTCCATCAGGACCAGAACCTCACGCCACAGATCCAGCTGCAGTGGGCCTCATCCACTAGGCCCGGCTCTGACACTGAGCACATCATCAGAACCATTGGTACTTGGCACATTTGTACCTTGTAACTTGCACGTTTAATTTATTTTTATTTCATTTATTTAATTTTGTGTGTTTTTGTTCCATATGTTGAACGCACCGACGACCAGAACAAAGTCCTTTTACGTCTTAACCAAATTGGCAATAAAGCTCTTCTGATTCTGAATCATGGATCCATCAGGGTCCATTAGAGACCTACAGCCCTGAGGAGCAGAAGGACATCTACACACTGAGTGAGTTTGAGTGTAATCTTAATAATACCCTCTGTGTTCCCCCTGGAGAGTCCAGGGTATCGGAGCTCTGGTTTGGGAGGAGGAGGAGGCTCAGCATCACACGACTGGCTCTCCATCATCTCCAGACTGGACTTTGACTGAAAAGAGCAGAAGTACAAATGTTCATTTTACAGTAACGTTGCCTGTTGAAATGAGATGAAGAGTCGTAGAGTCTTCCTCACCCTGTGCATCTCTCCCTGGATGCCGTTATCTAGGATCTTTGCAGCCAGCTGGGCCTCGGTCAGCTGAGGCCTCAGGAAAGGAGGCCGTACACACACACTCTGTACACTCTTTATCCTGCCCACATACCTACACACATGGAGACAGAGATCTGAGTGTGTGTGTGTGTGTGTGTGTGTGTGTGTGTGTGTGTGTGAGTTCACGCAATGTACAGTATTATGGTCAGGCTCAGATTTCATCCCTCAACCCGTTGCATACAATGTTTCTTCCCTTCTCTAAAGTGGCTGAGGTGATAATCAAAGCAAATCAAATCAAAGAGCACCTGGGTGCCTGTGAACTGCAGAGGACATGAGAGACGTTCTTCCAACAACCATTGGTGAATGGATTAACACCTCCTCTAAACTTCCCTGTTACCTGGAGACAGAGAGGGAGAGAGAGAGAGAGAGGGGATGGAGGAGCGGACATACAGAGCCATGTTAATGTCACACACACCATCCTCCTCTACCTTATCACACACACACACACACACACACACACACACACACACACACACACACACACACACACACACACACACACACACACACACACACACACACACACACACACACACACACACACACACACACACACACACACACACACACACACACACACACACAGGCCTGGGCAGACCTGAGCGCTTCTCGTCTCCTACCTGTTCGTTGGTGGTTCTGCCTCTGGCCACAAGCACGATATGGAAACCAGTGAGACCGGCGACCGGGATGAAGAACAGTCCTGCAACGCACATCACAGCAAGCCTGACAGAGGGGGTTATGGAAGAGAGCTCACACATTCAACACCTCACTGCCACCTCCTGCCCACAGACCAGCGCTAAAACATACATCCACAGTTTCAAATCGTCTCCCGCGTGTCCAAAGGATACGTGACGATGGCGTGCAGGCGGTCAATGTTCTGACGGTGGTAGAGGATGAAGAGCAGGCCGAAGCCAAACACGGCCATGATGTGGGCCGTCAGCGACAGCAGGAAGAGGAAGAAGTATCGGTAGTTCCTCCTGCCGATACAGTTGTTCACCCACGGACAGTGATGGTCAAAGTCCTACAGGACCAAAGGATAGAAGACACCTCACTCCATGTGACCAGCCTCACAGGCTGCACAGGCACGGCACGGCACGGCAAGCACGCACGCACGCACGCACGCACGCACGCACGCACGCACGCACGCACGCACGCACGCACGCACGCACGAGCAGAAAGCTGCTGGCTGTTATAAGCTGTGAAACATTTTGGAAGGCGTTAAGTGCAGTAAAACAGTGTGTGTTGGGCGAGTGTGTGTACCTCCACACAGTTGTCACAGACGGAGCAGTGCGAGCAGCGCGGCGGCCTGTAGAAGCGACACGTGGAACACCACTTCATCCTCACCTGGATCCCCCTGATCTCCACCGTCTTATAGAGGGGAGCGCGGAAATCATCCTCTTTGTCCTCGTCTTCCTCTGCTAAAGACCAAAACAAACAAAACACACACAGCGTCACAAACAACCAGAACACACCAACGCCCAACGGTCCTCTACAGTTATTACTTGAACCAAACTCAGCCGTCCTCTCACCTCGGGGGAAGATACCAGGGTCCATGAACGTGGCCATGCAGAAGTTTGCCAGAACAAACAGGAAGATGACTCCATTGTAGACGGGCACAGCTACTGAGAAACGCTCCGAGAGCCAGGGACACCTGAGGACACACAGACAGACAGACAGCGCTCGTGCTTCAGGTTGTTCAGTTTACACGTCGGCTACATTCAGGCCCTTAGAGCTGAGCATGAGGGAAATGTGCTGTATGAGTCTGGTAGGCGTGGCCTCTACTGATATCCTTTATCCTAATAATCCTTACATTATATATTGGAATCCTTATTGATTGCGTTAGAACTTGTGTACAAAATTACTTTTGGTATCCAATCTACAATGTTCCAGGATCTGTGCACCAGTGAAGCTTTTGACTGGCTGTCTGCCGGGTTTGCATTTTGAGAGGTTTATTTGAATCCTGAGGTCCTGCTGCCTGTCCCTACTGTCACCAAGGCTCTGTGCACCAGGTGTGTAGGCCTACGTTACTGATGGAACCCTACGTCTGCCACCTGCTGGACATACGACTGTAGAAAACTGTGATCTCGCCTCCTTCGACCACACACAGATTAGATTCTCACATATGCACAGATATACCAATGCCACTTTCTACCGCTGCTTTCTCTCATATTTCACACACCCACATGTTTGTTGTTGGCTCCAGTCTCTCTGCTGCGCTACATCACAGCATTTATGTCTGTACCCAGATTAATAATGTGGAGTAAAAGCTCAGGTTCTGTCTCTGAACATACAGGACGTGTTGCTTATGAGGGAAGAACACCAGGTGAGGAAATCAATTTACAATCACACAAAGTGCATCAATGATGATGATGGTGTTTCATTTGGGAGAAGAAACACTTGTGGAATCTTAGCTTGTTGCTTCAAAGGCGTGTTAAAGAACATGTGTGTTTGTGGAGCGTTCCATCCAATATCACACATTCAAAGATTCCACTAACAAGCACTAACAATTTGGTTTCATTTCACTTCACTGGTGCGCTTTGTAAAAAATCCCTCAATGTTTTGCGTGAAGCAGGAAATGAAAACAAGACAAGACGCAAAATCTAGAAACACTTACATGTAAACAACCTGCAAGCACAAATACATCATAGTATTATGTTACCAGCAGATTGTTTTAATTCACTGATTTCTTTAGCTTCCAGTGGAGTTCATTGATTATATTTGTCATTTTACAAACAATGTGAGTGATATTTTGTTTACATAAAATGAATGAGAACAAATCGTATCAGGGAAACCTTCACTTACGTGAAGCAGAAGAAGAGCGTCGTAGATCCGACCAGGAAGAAGGTGGCGGCGGATACGGGTACGTAGCGGGAGGGACGCAGAGGTCGACTGGGCGAGACCACAGAATGTGGGAGGGGCGATGAGGATGGACCTCGCCCTCCGCTCTTACTGCTGCTGCCGCCTGGCATCACTTCCTGTGTTCACTGGTGTGTGTGTGTGTGTGTGTGTGTGTGTGTGTGTGTGTGTGTGTGTGTGTGTGTGTGTGTGTGTGTGTGTGTGTGTGTGTGTGTGTGTGTGTGTGTGTGTGTGTGTGTCTGTGTGTGTGTCTGTGTGTCTGTGTGTCTGTGTGTGTGTGTGTGTGTGTGTGTGTAGCTGATATGCTCAGAGGTGAATCTAACGCCTCGGGTTTCTTTGATTGCTTCGGGTAAAGTGGCAGAGAAAAGATGGATTGAAGAAAGTGATACAGATAAGAGAGAAAGAAGAAGACGGAGAGATTGTGGCAAAGTGAGAGCTCACTGTTTGATAAAATTAGAACTCAAGGGTAAAAAATCTACATTACCTTAAATCTACATTAGCGCAAATGTAAAAACAAGGCTTTTATTCTGAAATCAGCTACAGCACTTGCATCCTTTTTCTTGATCAGTGATTAAATGAACAAATTAAAATCGATCTTTTGTTGACAATGGATAACTGATATTTTGAAATGAATGTGACCATCAGACCCGAACAGACTGGCAGGATGGAGCATGTGTGGATTCACCTGGTCTCTTAACCAGACTGTGATAAGGGTTAGAGGGGTGGCAGAGGTAGATCTGTTCTGGTAAGAAGAGATGATGGTGAAAGAATGACAAGAGGAAAGAGAGCTCAACTGGAGATCAGGAATGATAATGTGTGTTGGCGTCGTGTCTTCCCTCCAATATGGGTGTTTGGCACCCGGTAAACTGCAGTCCAGTGAAAAAGCCTTTGAAATTAAAAAAGCAACTTCCTCTTCCTCTCTGCTGGAGAAGGAGGGAGTTGATCTCAGTCCAGGTCTTGTTTTAGAAGCAGCAGTCTGAAAGCGGGCCAGTGGTGTAGCCTGGTTTTCCTGTGCCGGGGCATCCCTGAACTCTGCCGGCGGCCCGGTTAAACTACCTCACCTGCCGGCCACGCGGGGATATAATGGAAGAGGGGAAGTCACGCTGAGGCGATCTCCAAAACATGTGAGAGAAAATCCAGTGGAACGCCCATTAGTCTCCATGGAAACCAAAAGGCCAGAGAAAATTAAAAAGAAGAAAACATCAGCTCCATGGGGGCCTCCCATGTGCCTCCTGACCCCAGAGGACGGCACGGGTCATGGACAACACACCTCCACTACAGTCCAAAGACAAAAAGGCGCCTTTGAAATTCAGGACACGGAGGAAGAAATTCCTTGGATCCGTGAAAGCTTTTAATGTGAAACTGTTAGAATATCCAAAGTGACTGGAGGCTTTGCATTGTGTTTCACATGGAAAGGTGTTGAGTCCCGCCTCACGCTCGGTCGGGCTGCTGCACTGTGGAAACTAAACACAAACAGCTGGTTAATGACCAAACAAACCCATAGTTTTACTTCATACCAACTTATCTAATTTCTCCATTTATTGTACCAACAAAGCTCAAGTAATGGATCAAATCAAATAAACTACGGTCCGTACAATATTGACTCTGTGACTTCATCATGGTGAGGACAAACACTCACCATTGAGTGCATGTGAACATTATGGTCTGATGACACACACACACACACACACACACACACACACACACACACACACACACACACACGCGCGCACACGCGCACACACACACACACACGTCTATCCCGACAGCTTCAGCCTCACAGGCCTGAAATGCTATTAGTATCAATATCATTGGTCATATTTACACTGGTGCTATGGTTGTTGTTGCTGTGCCTCTGTGTGCGTCTCTCTGTGTGCGTCTCTCTGTGTGCGTCTCTCTGTTCTTTCTCTGTCTCTAAACCCAAACAGTCCAGGCAGATGCTCGCCTCAGACGCCTGAAATGAGCAAAATGAACCAAAACATGTGAACGTGGAATCCTGCAAGGCACCAAATACACACATCTGCTCTGTGCAAACCATTCTGTTCATTACTCCGTTGCCTGACACACACAAATGCCTTCTGTTAGATAGCCAAGTATAAAATCATATTTGTCTCCATTGTGACAAAGACTGAAGTGTGTGTGTTCCAACATGTTCCACCATATACAAGCTTCTTCAATGTTTGCACTTTTGAGCTTCTTGCCTGACTTGTCAACTTTATCACCACTGGTTGGTATATTTCAACATTTCTCCAAGCCTGGGAACAACGTTAGGATCCAGGACTAAGAAGTAGAAACTTTATTAGGTCAAATCACATCCAAACACCTCATCGTGCAAACACGCGTGCCCCTCTTACATATCACAACACACACTGCTTTACAGAGAGGTCAGAGCAGTGCAGCCATGATACGGCGCCCCCCCCCCCCAGCACTTTTCGGTGCCTTGCTCGAGGGCACCCCGGCAGTGCTCCGGAGGCAACTCTCCAGCCAGTCCACTTTCTCGGTCCAGACGGGGACTCGAATCCGACGCTATAATATAATAACACTAAGATGATGTATGACCTCTGATGTTCTCATCATGTCTCCATCCTCTGTAGGCGGATGGAGGATGGACAGAAGATAGATCGAAGCTGCATGACGCTCCTGACTGCTATTGCCACTTTTGTCTGACTTGACCATTAAGCGGCTGGCACAACATCGGAAGCGAGCAGGAGAGGCTGATTTACCTTCATCGATCAATCTATCATCTGTCACATATGGGATGGGGGGGGGGCGGCGGCAGCAGCAGCATCGTGTTACTTTGTGCTACATGAGTGTGAACAGGATGGATAAGGGACAACAATATGCTGGACATTTATGCCGAATTCTATGACGGTTCGGTTCGTGGTTTCAGCGTTTTCATTGCTCGACACAGACACTGGAGGGATTGTAGCTCAGCGTTTAGCTTCTCGGCTCTCCGTCTGTTAGCAGCGAGCTAACGGGCTTCATCTCACCTGTAAGGCAGATTGAAGATGTCCGTGTGTGCGCCGCTCCCGGTGCCGCTCCCGGTGCCGTTCCAAGCACCGCAGGAGGATCGCTGCACCCGGGAAAAGCCATTCAAGAGCGGAATGAGTCCTGGGTCTCGCCCCGGTGGCTCCGCTGACCCGCTGCCGAGTAGAGGAGCAGATAATCGGCAGACTAGCTAACTAGGCACCACTGAAGGGGACGGAGGCTGTTAGCTCGGCGTTAGCTGTTAGCTCGCGGTGAAACCTGGTTTTAGAGTTAACCAGAGTCGACAGACGGGTTAATGACTCATACTCAGAGATAATGGAGTTAATCCCTCTGCCTGGCCGACATGTTGGACTGTAATTACAACAAGCGGCCGACAGCGGGACCGCAGCCGTTCAGACATATCTGATTGGACCGCGGTGATGTCAATCAACGTTCTACTCATTCTAGCGGTTCACAAACAGAATATAACCCCGCCCCCTCGAAATCAACGTTATAATTGCGTTACATCGCTCTTAGTTATAAACAAATCACAAAATATAAAACGTGACAGAATAGATTATTAACAAAAAGACAAAAGAAAATACATTTGACAAGACATTTGACTAAAAATAAGATAATCACACCAAAGTATTACAAATAAAGAAACATACTAATAAATAAAGATGTTGGTATCAGATAGCTCGTTGTGTAGCTTTAGCTCTTTGTATGCTTCCACAAAATTCTTCCTCAACACATCGACAGATTTTTCTGTGATTGAATTTCAAGTGGTAAAATAATAAAAAAAATAATAAAGCTCGAGATATAAAGCTTTATTGTTATTGGGGAAACTACTTTAAAGTTATTATTAATTCAATACAACTTTATTTATACAGCGCCAAATCACAACAATTGATATCGCAAGGCACTTTACATACACAGCAAAGAAAGCCATCATTCCCACATGAGAAAGTACACAAGGAAAAACCCTTTATAGGGAAGAAACATCAGGCAGAACCATCTGCCTGGACCAGAGAAAGACAGAGAGAGGATAGAGACACAAAGAGGTCAGTTGAGATCCACCAGAGTTTGAAATGAGTCTGATTAAACTGAAGTCTATTTCAGTTTGCGTCTCATAAATTAGTTTATGCATATCAGACCTGTGAAGGCCTCAACCTTCAAAGACAAATGTTGACAAATTCAGTCAGCATTGATCTTTGGTTTTATTCCCAAAAGTGCAAAATTGCAAAATGCAGCTCCGTCCTCTAATAAGCTTTCCAGACATCTCGGTCCTGTGTGCCCTTGAGAATACAGACACGCAAACACACCTGTCATGGCACTGGTTTGCAGGTCAGAACCCTGTATGATGTCAACCGCCATGACCACTATGTATATGTACAGTACATATTAGATAGAGATAGATGGATACTGAACTGGGAAATGTACGTGTGTGTGTGAACCCACCAATGATCTTGTTTTGTGTGGAAGCTGTTCCAGTTGTCCAATGAAATCAGTACCTTATTCTGCTAGGACACACTGGCACCCTAACTGGCGTTGTCAAACTGGTTCAAGATCAAGTAAGATCAAGAAAAACACAAATATACACATAGTACAAAACAATTATCCCATGATGACTTGTCCCAGTCAACGGAAAAGAAGAAGTGACATCTTGTGTAAATAAATAAGATGAAAGTTTATTATCCCGAGGGAAATTACTGTATATATGATATAATGCGTGACTATGATAAACAGCAAGAGGCAACTAAGTAATTATCTCACAGCCACAACTTATATTAGTAAAGGTTGGGAATGAGTTGGCCAGAAGTAAGACACATTGAGATTAGCAAACCAGTTTGGGCTCAGCACGGGTGCAGGTTTCAGATGTTCTTTGTGTCTATAATAAAATCAATGAACCATCTCCTCTGACTCAGAAAAGCCAAGGCCTTAAACCTTGATCTATAAGTGACCCCAGAAGAGGCCCCGTCACGCCGACACCTGTCAGGGTGAGGAGTCGGCCCTGACCTGTCAGGAGTATGTGAAGTCGTAGATTTGCTATTTGTTATTTTTATTGACAAGCAATGTCACCTCTGAGTTTCTTTGCCAATCAAATGATTAAGTCAAATAATGTTTTGTGATATATCACAGAAATAATGACAAATTCTGTTTGGGTTTAATTATTAAAGTTAGAGCACAAAGGAAATAAAAATAATTGAGAAAATAACAAAAAAACTAAAACAAACTCAAGAAAATATCTTGACATCCAATTCTGAAAAATGTCTATACTCTTGATCATCACATGATCAATCATTGGTCACGTCCCTCACACCCGCTCTGTAAGCAATAAATGAGCAGCCCACCTCGTTTGTTGCTTACAAGCTTGTCAGGTCCATATGAAGGAGTTCCACCTGACCTGCAGGTCTTTGGACTCAACCTGGTCCACGTCAAACCCAGGACCATTTGCTGTGAAGTAAAGAACCACAGTAGCCTTGCTGCATGTTCCTCTTAGAACAAATGTAGTGCAAAGTCAAATAACCTTTTCAAAATAGAAGTGTGAAACAAGACCCACAGAGTTACAATTTTAACATCATGTTTGAAATTCAGCCAAAGTCTTGGTTGTTTTTTTTAAATTGAGGCAGTCGAGACAACTACTATCCAATATTCTTATATATAAGTCCCTTTTTGACCATTATTGCAGTACTGGATATATTTTAACAACCTAAAATTATTGAATGTAAACTCAACCTTTCATCCTAAGCAGTGCAGCTGTTTGCCGTGTCCCTGTCAGCTTCATGTCCGTTGGCAATTGCTAGCAGCTCCACCGTCTGATTGGGTTAGAGGAGCGCTCTCCTTGGCTGATTGGCTGACAGCAAGCCTATCACGGCGTGTGTTTGCCCTCCTCAGGTTTCTACGATGATGGAACAGGTAGCCTGGCAACAGGAAGCCCATCACGGAGAAGATGAGAAGGGCCAGGTTGATCTGATGAAAGGAGACGGGATACCATTTAATATATAGTTACTCACTATTAAGTCAAATACTATTCCAGGGACTCTCTGATTGAGCTGAGTGTGTGTGTGTGTGTGTGTGTGTGTGTGTGTGTGTGTGTGTGTGTGTGTGTGTGTGTGTCCTACCCAATAAGGGTCTCCATTGAGCTGTCCAACCATAAGCATGAACAGTGGCTGTTGAAGCAAAGCGAATGCAGCGCTGATCATGGACTGCAGGCCTGTCAGTGTCCCAAAGTGGTTGGCTGGATACCTGAGACGGGAGAGTGTTCAACAATTACTACAGTTAAACAATGTGGATGCTGGCCAATCAGAGGCTTTCTAGCCTTGTACTTGGTGGGTGTGTCTAACCAGATGTGTAAGTTGGCAGTCCATATGTTAGGGTTAGGGTTAAAGGGTTAAAACAAAGTTTTTCAAGCAGTTTAGAACCTGCGGGTCTGTCAAGTGTCAACTTCAAGTTTGGACACTTGACACACAAATTCTGCTTTTACACTGTCACTGTACGCCTTCTGAACTCATTCTGGCAGTCAGCATCTCATATAATAGTTTTTTTAAACTAAGAAAAACTTGCATTAGTGTCCTAACTTCAGCCCAGATGTGGTTACAGGAAGTTTCCTTAAGGTGTTTAGTTCTTTCATGTCAGTGTTTGTGTCCATGTGACTTTTGCTGGGGAAGTTCTGCTGGTTTCTAGCAGCCGGGTACAGAGGAGAGCAGACCTGCAGCTCTGTTTGCTGCTCTGCCTCTCTGCTCATGCAGCCTGTGAAGCTCTTTCTGGGTAAGAAGAGCTTGATGCTCTGCTTAAGGCTTTACTAAGCTACCTCCACCAGGGAGCACCAGCTTTCTTATCATTGTGCTAGTCAGTGTCAGTCAGTGAACAGTCTATATTATGGTCTTCATTTTCAAGAAACACGTAAGTCCATTAAATTATGTGGTGTAACCAGGTTCCCTTGGCCTTAAGTAGCTAGCAGTAGTTGTTACTCACACAGCAGCATAGAGACCTCCACAGCATGAGTGGATGAATCCTCGGACTATGGTATGCAGGACAAATGACACCACCTAACAGAGAAGTAACGGTAATGTTTCATAAAGAACATACTGTGTGTTTAAAATTGTATGCATATAAAAATGTTTCTTCTCTAACCTGTAAAGGCAGATTATCAATCAAGGAGATTATTCCAAATGTCACCAATAGCAGGTTGGTCAAGATGAGAGCTCTCAAGGCATTAGTAAGTTTCTGGATCTTTCTGTCTCTCTTTGGAGGAGCCGATTGGCTGAAGGAGATAAAAGATGGAACAGTCACAAGTCAAATGCAAAACCCTCTTAGAAACTTCAAGCCCCCAATAAGGATCCCTAGAAACTACAGACGGACCTACAGTATATAACCTCCCAAAGGAACACCAGAGGCAACCAACAGAATCCAAGACATTCTGTAGACCTTCCTTGTTATTTGTCTTTCAGTCTTCCAAAGAAACAATAAATAAATAATATTGACAATTAGCTGCACCTGTGACCATCAAATGTAGCAACATTCCAATTGTCAACTAGAGTTCAGGCCCATGTGTCTACTCTGCAAACCACCCCATACTATCATAATCTTCATGGTTCTTTTCAAGTACAGGACTCCTACAACCTTCTTATAGACACCTGCTTCTTCTCCCTGAACAACTTGCACTTAGAAAGCTCATGACTTCAGTGTGAGCTGATCAGAGTGTTGTATGACTTCTTCAAGGATCAATGAACCTACCAAGAAACTCCATGATTGTAAGAAGAACCTTCTAATTCACCTTTTCAATCTCAAGAATCTTTCCTACTTTCTCTAAAACCTTGACAATTTGGTGATTTGTGGCAAAGCCAAAACAATACCAAAGCCTAAACACAGACCTAAACAAGCCTAAACAAGTCTCTGAACCACCTCAGTACCTTTTGTCTGTATGTGTTGAAGCATCTTCATCTTCACACTCCTTCATCCTCCAGTCCATGATGTAGCCAATCAAAGGACACGTCAGAAGGCACAGCAGCTGCATTGAGCCAAAGATGGACGAATAGAAACCAACTGCAGATAGAGATGCAGTGATGAGCACAGTAGTATAAAGGGTTAACTAAAGCCACGGAGCAAGTCGTGTCTCACCTTGTTCATCCACTTCATTCAGCAGATCATGAGACGCTGGAACAGGAAACAGTTTGTCAGATTTATTTTCCCATTTTTCACAACGGATTACTGATTAAACTGAAATCTTGATTGTGTTTGTGTATGAGTGTTGCTGTCTCCGTACGATTGGAGTCACCGTGGGTAACAAGGAACGCTAGCATCTTGTTCATGGCACCCATGAAGAAGATCAACCTGAGCTGGGTCATCGCCATGGTGATGAGACTCCACAGGAAGATGGGCGAGCATGCAGATTGACAGAGAGACACTGAGCCTGTGGGAGGGAGGGATAGATTTCATTTACAATGAATAAAGAACAATCGGAAAACAAATATTGTCTGATTTCAGGTTCTTGAAAGAAACAATCTATGAAACATTTTCCACTAATCCAGGTGCGGGTCTTGGTAGCTGGAGATGGAATTAAATAGTATAGGTTCTCATTAGCAACGTTCTCCAGATCTTCTTGGGGGATCTCAAAATGTTCTCATGGGCTATATGATCTCTCTAGTACGGCCCTGTGGACTTCTCAATGCTGGATGTTACCGCTCTAGGGAGGTGTCTAGGAGGCCTCCTGATTAGATGCATGAAAGAGAAGCAGTTCCTCTCCTTAGACTGTGCTTAAGTGTGAGGCCAGACACCCGGCAGAGGGAACACCACAAAGTTCTCCCTAATACCTGTTGTTGTGCCCACAGGAATGTTTTAAATTTTGTCCCAATAAAAGTACATACAAACCCATATTATTGATGTCATCAACCCAGTGCAGCTCTCGAACCCACAGTTCATGACCATAGATAAGAGTTGGGGTGCAGATTGAGTGCTAAGTTGAGAGCTCCACTGCCTTCAGTCTCCACCCTCTGCTCGCACATGAATGAAACCTAAAGACACCTGAACCTGAACTCCTTTATTCCGCAAGTAGAGGAACAAGCAACCATTTTCCTGCAGAGAACCATGGCTTCTCACTCTTCCTTACCCTGGGCTGTGCTGTGGGAGCCTGTCTGCTCGGGCTCAGACTGCTTGGCTCGTCCCATCGTGTCCTCCACGGAGGTCACATGGGTGACGTACCTGTCCCCCGTCATGTTGTCCTCTGTAACAACTCCAGTCAGCTTCACCTTTTTGCTGCAAAGAGGAGCAAAGACAGTCAATCACAGTAAACACGAGTTGGTGGAATTAGTCACAACTCGGAGACATTTTCTTGGTGGAGGAAGCTTGTCTCACTCATGTGCTTTAGATGCCTTTAAGATGCCACTTTAACTTCTGATTAGTCAGACGTTGTGCCAGTGTATTTCTTCACACGTTGGTCCTGTGGTTGACCACTTCCTCCTTAGACTTAATATGAAGTGAGCGCCGCCGTCAAAGTTGCTGCGCTTTTCTCATAAATGTGTTTCCATGAGTGCAGACGCTACAGAGTCGACCTTTCAGAATAAAATATGTCTGCTGTTCAAAAGTATGCTTTTTTTCTTGCTTTCTTGAGAGAAAGGTTGCTTGGTTGAATCAGTTGCAAATGTGTTCAGAATTGTTGTAAGACCGTTGAAGCACTTTGTGCAACAGGATCATTTCACTGACGTGTATCTGATGTCTTCTGGAGCAGGGAAGGACTCAGCAGGCCAATTTAGGAAGCAGTTCAGAAAAACCATGCAGGCCAAACCGGACCAAAGCCACATGATGACCCGGAAACTCACGCCCAGGTCATATATCAGCTGGAGGGGAGGGAGTGGAAGATGAAGAGTGAAGAATTACAAATGGAAAGAGGACAACATGGAATAAACAAATCTCTGATTGGCTTCAAAATGCTGACAGTCAGCTTCGCTTCACCAGAATCCAAAAAGAGTGTGTGTGTGTGTGTGTGTGTGTGTGTACCTTTACTCCCGGGAAGGTGACAGCTGAAGAGGCGTAGGATCCGATCATCAGGCTGAGGATGGTAGAGCGAATGTTCCCGAACATATTGGGCAGCTGATGAAAGAAAGAAGTAAGAAGAGTTCCTTAAGCCTCTGGAGTCTGTTATTCTCTTTTTCAAATCAGCAAATCGTAAGAGGTGTTGAAATATTTTGAAAATTCAGTTTTTTCTATATGTTGTTTTTTTTACTATTTCAAGACTTAAATTCACAAAATTAGGAAACTTCTAAACTCAAGTCAGGAAAGTGCAGCAGAAAATAATTAAAAATGTAAAATGAATAATTAAAATAATAATAATACAAAAAAGGATGTATAAATATATAAATAATAATTAATATAATAATCTTTTTTTTTGTTGACCATTCTTGTACAAAACCGCTCAAAGGTACAAAATGTACTGTCGGTATTTAACCAACAGATGGCGTCATTCATCCTCCACTGTGGCTATTCAGAAGAGGAGCGCTAAGTCAAGTTCACACATACACATGAGAGAGAGAGAGAGAGAGAGAGAGAGAGACAGAGAGAGACAGAGAGAGAGAGAGAGAGACAGCGACAGAGAGAGAGAGAGAGAGAGAGAGAGAGAGGTGTGTGCACTCTCTAGGTTTTTCATTGGTCAGTGGGTCTACAGCAGAATTTAGAAACAGTGGAACATAATGTGCGCACACACACGCGCGTGCGCACGCGCACACAGTCAGGACACACGCGCACACAGTCAGGACACACGCACACGCAAACACACACGCGGTTATCGCAAGTACACAACAAACAAAAAGGTTACAACCACACAATGTCTTAATATCAAACAGAAGTGGAAAGGACCTTTCTTTCTTTCTTTCTTTTGTGTTTGAGGTGAAGAACTACTTTTCTTTTCAAATGTCACATCCAACTCACAGCTGTTAGATGAAAGTGTGTGTGTGTGTGTGTGTGTGTGCGCGTGTGTGTGTGTGTGTATCATACTGTGAGGGAGGTGAAGGTCAGGCAGATTCCTCCAAAGCCATTGAAGGAGACAGCGAAGAAGATGAGGCTGGACAACACTGATGAACAGACGAAGATGAAATATGATGATCAAAGCTGAAAAAAAATCAGGAGAAACACTGCCCCCCGTGGTCTCTACAAGTAGCTGTCAGTTGTAGACTTGCATGTTTGGACAATAATTGGACCTGTACCAAGCTGCACCTTGATAGTCCATGACAGCATGAACATGCCGGTGCGTTTGTTTTTAGGTAACAGGCTAAAACAGGGGTGTCAAACTCATTTTAGTTCGGGGCCACATTCAGCCCAATTTAAACTCAAGTGGGCCGGATTAGTAAAATCACAGCATAACAGTGGCGGGCCGTCAGGGCCAGCAAGGCCTTCTCTGCTGGCCTAAACATCATCACAATATAAATTTAATTTTGGTATGTTTTTTCCAACAAATATGTATTAAATTATTCTATTATTATTATTAGTTCTGGGTTTTCTTACCCTCCGGTTTGTAAGCCGCAGTAGCTATCATCGCGCAGGAAGCTGCAAAACATGAACTGGGATACAGACAGACAGTGCATTGTCACATTTTTCATCTCAGTTTGTTTAAATATTTAAAAATATACAAATGCGCACTTTGATTCGATGATAAAACCAAAGGGAATAGACATTTACGTAATGAGCCCTACCTGCCAATGAGCCTCAGTGGGCGTGGCCCAAATCTGTCCATCAGAATCCCCAGGGGTAAAGTCGCTGCACTGAGCAGGAATGAGCCAATGGTGAAACCCAGATTCAGAATCTCTTCCTGCTCCACACAGCTGGGCCAATCAGCACTCTCCCAGGACGTCACGTTGATCTCGGTCTCATTTTCTGCGTTGGAGCAAGAGAGGATGAAAGTAGTTTGGAGGAAGTGTAGTGTAGTTTCCCAAGAGATTTTTTATAGCTTTGAGTTAATTTTGCTTTTAGTTGGTTTCTAGGATGTTTTTGGTCATTAGGGTTGCTAGGTAGTTGCTAGGATGGGGGTGTTACCTGTGCACAAATGAGAGTAGAAGCCTTCGTTTTTCAGCATGATGAGCAACGAGGCCCAGCCCAGCAGAACAGCTGAGCACAGCAGGTTCTCCATGATTGCTGTGATTGCCATCCACCACCTCCTCCTGTACGCCTGAGACAAGCTGGGAGCCATGACTGCAGGAGACGCAGAACATTAAACACGTCAACAGCATTCACACGCCCAGTCTTGTCTTGCTGCTCTCTGGCTGTATCTAGATAGGTGGTTGCAATGTCATTCGGAAGGGTTGCTAGGGAGGTTGCTATGGTGTTTGGGGCCAAGTAGCAACGTACAATGTGTGGTACCCGGTATTCTGGGTGGTTGCTAGAGTGGTTGCTTTGGGGTATGGTATTGCTTCCGAGTGGTGGCTCAGGTGTTTGGGACCCTGCTGTAGTGTTTTGTGCCACAGCTTGTTTGTTTGCCAAAAAAGTGTCCATTTGGGAGCAGATTGATCTATTACTGTCGCACAAATAAACACATAAGTGACGAAAATGTTACTTTGTGAGCTGCTGCAATAAAAAGGAAGAAATTACGAAAGAGTGAGAGGCTTGACCTCTGTGGACCTTCTAACTGGAGCTATCAAGTGTCCGACCCACGCGCGCACGCACACACGTGTAAATATTGGAGGGGGACTTAAAATAATCTCTCTCTCTCTCTCTCTCAAACATGGGCACCGAGAAAAACACAGAGCTGAAGGGGGCAGGGCTAAAAGGGGCAGGACTGAGGGGGCAGAGTTGAAGGGGCGGAGCTTCTGGTGTGACCTCACAGGATACAAACAGTTTCCTCTCAGGGCTCCAAACACAGGAAACAATGCCAAAAAAAAGTGTGTTGACCAACAATCGATTTAGATTTAGAACGCGCACACACACACACACACACAATCACACACCCACACAGAGATGTCTAACCCTGATCTCTGAGTTGCTGATCAGATGAACTTGTTTGTTCGTTTGTGTCCCATTTTTGTGCTCAAGGCAGATATCAGAGTAAACCGGCTCACTCGATTCACAATCACGTCATTTAAGTCCAAAAAAAACAATAAAATACATAAATCAAGAACTCAATCCATCACTGCTGCCTTGATTGATCACAGATTGTGATCATTGCTATGGCAACCTAGAGTTTTTACTTTTGGCTGCCTGCATTGTTACTCACAGACAGCATGAGTCTAAGTTAAGTGAAGAAAATACTGTAATCGCACAAGATTAGGGAATCTCAAGACGTCTCCTAGCAACCGTCACTGTCTGGGGTCCTACAATGACACAAGAGCGGATTTGCAGGAAATGGAAGTGATCCTGATGATCTTCCCTGTTTGCACTTTTATCTAGGTCAACTCTTCATCACTTCAACTTTTCCAAACCTTTGGTGATTTGGTGAAACATTTTAAAAACCTCCTCATGACTTTCGAAGAATTGTTCATAACTAAAGAAGTCCAGAACATCCACCTCTCATATGTGACAATTAGTCAACCAGCCTAAGATGTGATAAATATAACGATATAACGTACTCACCTTGAAAGCAGAGTTCAATGAAGTAGAAGAAGGTTTGTGAAGATCAAAATGTTTGTGTTTCAGGTCTGCAGGGTAGCAGCTGCTGTGGTCACTGGCACATGTAGACTCACACTGACACTGTTCAGTCTGTCTATAAATGGAGCTCAGGTCACACACGCACACACGCGCTTTACCTGACCAAATGTAGATGGAAGTAATTGGCTGGCGCCATCCTGTGGACACCTATGGTACAGGTCTTTTCAGGATGGAGGTCAGCAGGGATCTTTTCTCGTCTCCTCACGGCTTCGGTCGGGAACCAAAGACCTGCGAGTCGTTGGATGAGCTGTGAGGCTACAGCAGCCCAGGTTTGCCCTCCAGCAACATGCAGACCTGAGACCCGACCCCAGTAGGCCGACCACCTAAATTGTATCCTGAGGAACCTCGGTAGTGCTGCAGACGCTCCATAAACCCCGCCTCCTGGTCCATAAACCCCACCTCCTGGTCCATAAACCCCGCCTCCGGGTCCATAAACCCCGCCTCCTGGTCCATAAACCCCACCTCCTGGTCCATAAACCCCGCCTCCCACAGCTGGTCAATATTTCTGAATTTCAAAGCTAATTGGACACAAAAGTCACACCCAAAAACATTTTTCTTATTTATTGTTGCTGTTTTCATCTCAAACCATGGAACAAACAGTTTCCCTCAACGTGAGCTGTGATAAACAAATAACTAAACACATGAACACACACTTATTCAGGATATGTGTCAATAAAAAACATTTATGTTTCTTTCAGTTTGTTGGTTTACACAGAAAATATCACAACTTTCCTCTGTCGCTAAACATCGAAGCAAAACAAGGTTCAGTAACAACGATGATCATAAAACAACACAGCATCTTTTACACAAATTGTGATTGAGTCTACCTGCCTGTCTGTCTGCCTGTCTCTCTCCCTGCCTGTCTGTCTCTCTCTCTCTGCCTGTCTGTGTGTGTCTCTCTCTCTCTGCCTGTGTGTGTCTCTGTCTGTCTGATGAGGCAAAGTGATAAAAACACATTCAAAGCAAAAAGCAAAGAGCAGAAATCAAAAATCAAAGTGATCAAAGTTTACAGCATAAATCAAAGTTACTTAAATAAAAACAAATCCTGCAGTGAGTTGCTCCAAAGCACAAAAACGTCTTTATCTAATGACAAATATAAATAAAATGACATGATGAACAATGGTGAAGTGAAGCATCAGAATGTGAGCTGACATTAGCTCAGCTAGCTAAGCAGCATTAGAAGCTGCATTTACACGCTAACCTTAAGCATGTTAACACGAACTTGTAAACTTCCCATTGGTAAAACAAAGCTCAAATAAAAATGAGAATTTAAAATATAAAAAGGGTCAAAAACAACAACAACAAAATGGTTGAACTTTCTCTTCTTTACATCTACGTTTGATTGACTTCATATTTGCATTCTGCGGGGAAATGTGTGATGTTAGCGCTGAGCTGCCTGAGGGGAAACATAGATTAGGACACTAAATTTATGCTTCTGGACACCATAATCTGCTCTGTTTTTCATAATGTTTGTTGTTAGTTTGACTACATTGGAGGCTTCTGTGCCACATGTGAAGGCCCGGGTCCACTCGACTGAAGAGCCAAAGCTTTTGTGACGGGACCCAAAAACAAGCAACATTTTTGTGGCGTCATTCCAGACAGCGTCGCTCTGGTACCAGCTAACTAGCGTAACCGTCACGGAGGACTGCAGAGACCGAAGCCGAGGTGAACGCGTGTCCTCCTTTGTGCGGTCTACGGATGTGATCAGTTCACGCTTTGCACGTCACCGTGTGAGGATTCATTTAAGTCAACACCCTCGCAGAAAGTAATTATGGTTTGAAGAGAACTTCAGGTGGATCTTCATATGTGACATCAGAACATTTCAACCAAACTGAGCTCAGATTGAATTAGAGAAGCCACAAAAAACAATCTGATGATCTAACCTTCTTCATCTCTTTAAGTCTCTGATTGTCTGTTACACTTTCCTCTCTCTCTCTTAAAGCACTTTGACAAAGTTTTATGAATTTTGGGAAAAATTACATCTCATTACAACACTATGTGCTCCTCTGTCAGATGTTCTTCTTCTCTTCAGGTCTGTAGGTCTCTAATGGACCCTTATGGAACCATGTTGTTGTATCTTCTGCAGCACACAGAAGTTCTCCCCTCCACAATAAAAGCTCAACAAATCTCCTACCAATAATGAGGCTCTAACATGTGTTCATGGATCCATAAGGGTCCATTAGAGACCTACAGACCTGAAGAGAAGAAGAAGAACATCTACACACTGACAGAGGAACACACACACACAGAGTTCAGACAAGAAGGAGATGAAGCTCTCTCTCTCTCTGAGTGAGTGAGTGAGTAAGTGAGTGAGTCTCTCTCTCTCTCTCTCTCTCACTCCCTCTCACTCTCTCTCTCTCTCTCTCACTCCCAGAAGATGTTGGTGATGTCCGAATCCAGGCTGAAGATCCAGACCACAAGCGGAACCGAGATCAGCACAAATGACCAGGACACGCCCCTCAGCGACTGATCTAACCTCGTCATCACAGCACCGACCAATCCTGAGCTGGCTGCCGCCCCTCTCCTCTGCAGCTCCTCCTCCTCTTCAAGTGACTGCAGACAGAAGAATGATGGTGTGTGAGAATATATGGCTGCCAACAAATCAGGTGACAGTAGTGAGAGTTCAGTGGACCGATCGGATTGCGTGTTCTGACCTGAATCTGGTTTCCTGGCTCAATGTAGTTGCGAGCGAGGAACTTGAGGGCTTCATCCAGCAGGATGACAGGAAGTGACATCTTCAGCACCACCACCCACTGAGGCCAGGACAGAGGACGGATCTGGAAGATGACCTGAAAACACAGAGAATGATGGGAAATGAAGACCTGGACACGGATACTAAAGTGTCCCTTGATGCATTGGTGTGTGTGGTGGTCTCCTTACCGGTAGCGGGTCTACATACAGAATAAGGAAGTGCAGAGCCATGGAGAGACAGATGGCGCCCACCAGCCAGGGGTTGGACCACGGGGGCATCTTCAGCAGGGACTGGTTTTCTGACAGACTGCAGGACATTTAAACTATTTAAGAAGCTTATTACGGCTCTAGATTTATAAGAGCTGCACTTGTCTTTTAAACTGCTGCTTCTATTGTCTTTTAACTGTTTGTAGGTGTTTCTTCTGTTCTTACCTGTTAAGTGCGTTGCACATCTCTATGGTAACCAGAACCGACAGGGCCATAGTCATGGGGATCGGAGACTCAAACACGGAGCACTGAACTCCGGCGAACTCGCTGTGGCCTTCACTGCACTGCAGGAAGTGAGACTGAAAACCAAAGCACACGGGCACAATGAGTGTGTGAGCGCCCTGAGGGGCGGGGTTTGCTACTCGTACACTTCCCTCAGCGCCTCTCCACTACATGTGGAGCCCGGCGCCATGACAGCAGCTGCTGAGGGTGAACGACAAATGGCTTGCTTACGGAAGGAAGGAAGGAAGGAAGGAAGGAAGGAAGGAGGGAGGGAAGAAAGGAAGGAAAGAGCAAAGGTAGGAGGGAAGGAATGAAAAGAGGAATGGTATGAAGGAAGGAGCTGGAGTTTACCAGCTGATAGAAGGAGAGCTTTGGTCCGTCATGAGCGGCCATGAACCACCAGGCTGCAGCTCCAACTGTGGCAGCTCCAACGTAACCTGCAGACAGAAGCAGCAGGTTGGACTTCACTTTGATCCTCACTCTGGACTCTGTGGTACTTATGTGATTCTACTGATCAATAAACAAACACATGAGAAGAGAAAACAGCAGCCTGGCCTCAAACGCAGCCTCATTTGAAGATTCCTTTTGCCTGTTGCAATATGTTCAAATATGTTTCTACCTGGACAGAACTGGACAGAACTAAATGTACAACGTGGAAATTGCCAACGACGCTCCTTAACATGCATAGCGTTCAACAGTGGCGCCTCCACACATTTTTCATAGGGGGGCGGATGGGGCCACTGAAAGTCCTGGGATGGCCGACCAAAAGCACAACGTACGACGAGGGGGCGGGGGCAGAGAGAGACGTAATGACTCACATCCGATGATGAGGTATCGACAGAAGAGCCAGCTGGAGATCAGAGGCTCTTTGGGGGAGCGTGGAGGTCTGGACATTATGTCCAGGTCAGGGGGGTTGAAGCCCAAAGCGGTGGCAGGAAACCCATCGGTGACCAGGTTCACCCACAGAAGCTGGACCGGGATCAGAGCCTCTGGCATTCCCAGAGCTGCAGTCAGGAAAATACTGAGGAGGACAAAAGAAGAAAGACAGGAAGGAGGGAAGGAGGGAAGGAAAGAGGAAAGGAAGGAAGGAAGGAAGGAAGGAAGGAAGGAAGGAAGGAAGAAAGGAGAGAGGAAAGGTAGGAAGGAAGGAAGGAGGGAAGGAAGGAAGGAAAGAGGGAAGGAAAGAGGAAAGGAAGGAAGGAAGGAAGGAAGGAAGGGGGGAAGGTAGGAAGGAAGGAAGGAGGGAAGGAAGGAAGGAAAGAGGGAAGGAAAGAGGAAAGGAAGGAAGGAAGGAAGGAAGGAAGGGGGGAAGGTAGGAAGAAAGGAAGAAAGGAGAGAGGAAAGGTAGGAAGGAAGGAAGGAGGGAAGAAAGGAAGGAATGAAAGAGGAAAGGGAGGGAGGGAGGAAGGAAGAAAGAAGGAAGGAAGGAAAAGGCGTTAAGATGCAGAAACATAAATTCAACACAAACTTTGAATATGTGTGTCTGTAGATTGTGTGTGTGTGTGTGGTGATTATGTGTGTTTGATGATTGTGTGCGTGTGTGTGATGATTGTGTATGTGTGTGGTGAATATGTGTGTGTGATGACTGTGTGTGTGTGGTGAATATGTGTGTGTGATGATTGTGTATGTGTGTGGTGAATATGTGTGTGTGATGACTGTGTGTGTGTGGTGAATATGTGTGTGTGATGACTGTGTGTGTGTGGTGAATATGTGTGTGTGATGATTGTGTGTGTGCCACATGAGCACATTGAAATTGTCCTGGACTAAAAAAGTTGATAAAATGTGTTTTCTTTCATCAAATGGTCTGAAATTTATAGGGGTTGTTTGATACGATGCTCTTCGAAATATGATTCATTTGATTGAATTTTTGGTGTTTTATTGAATTTTATAACTCCTTTGCTCCTGGGGTCAAAATGGTCCCAAAGCACAAAGTGGTGTAATGGGGCAAAAAGTCACACCAGACTGCTCTGCAACACATCTATTATCTTGGATGTTTGATGTGTGTGGTCAAGCAATGGTTAATTAATAATGGGACAACAACTAGAAGCATAGGCAGCATGTGATGCCAGGTCCATAGAACATGCAGGTAGACGGGGCGGCAGAAGCCCAAATCCCTGCCTTACTCTACCTACTTTTATGTAAACAAGCTCTATTGGCCCTAAATTCTAAAATGAAGGGACATTTGTGTGGTAATGGGTTGGGCTTGAGTTAGACTAAAGGTGCAACACAAAATTAATTGAAAATGTAAACTTAAATGCTTCAAATAATGGTCAAACCATTTTGGGGTCGATTTGACCCCAGAGGACAGTAGGTGCTGCCCTTCAAAAAAGTTAAAAAACAGCACCCTCACTACACTTTAACATATTCCACTCCTTCATGTCAAATAGTAAAGATCATATCAAAAATTAAAAAAAAAAAAAATTTTACTTTATAAACTCAAAAATAGGGTATAATTTATGTAAACAAGGCCTTTTGGCCCTAAATTCCAAAATGAATGGAAAAATGTGTGGTGATGCGTTGGACAGGAGTCTAAGAGACTAAAGGTGTGACACGAAAATAATTTACACTTTATGCTTTAGATCCGGGGTCTTCAACAGGGGGTCCGCGGACTGCACTGCAGGGGGTCGCGAAGTGAAAAGGTTCAAAGAATACGTACAATTGGTAAAGCTGTTAAAATTTCTATCTAACCAAATTCACAAACATCCCGCCCCTTTTGTCACAAAACGATTATAAGCCAATCAGCTGTCAGTCCAACACATGACACTGCTGTCATGTTTGGTTACGTGACACCGTAACATTCTGCTTGCAAGCGCACGGCGGATTTGAGGATGAGCATGGAAAATACCCCCGATAAAAGGAAACAAATATACTGTTTTCATAAGGAATTAAAAAAATGTACGAATGTGAATGTCAAGTGTGTGCGTGTCTCGTTTGCGGTGTGAACGCGTCTGCGGAGCGCCACCTCACCACAGACCACAGCAACTTTACACGGGGCCTTCCGGCTGCTAGCAGGGCGTCATGTGTCGTTAACAAACAGGCCGGCTCAAAAAGCCGTTTTTATTTTTTCTGCAACTTAATACAAGACAGAACGATAGGATGGTTTTCTCCGTGCCATGAACGTTTGAACTGATGTTGTGCCGTTCGACCGGTTCACGTGAAAACAGACAACGATCATATCAAGCAGGGAGGGGCGGGGCCTGCTGGCAGTCTGCTACAGGTACAGAGCAGGACAGAGTGGAGCAGAGATGAGTGACAGCTGGAAAAAATGCAACATTTGGATGCATTTTAACAATTGTGACAACATATAGGCAGAATGCAGAATGAAGCCGTCATGTCCACTCAATCCAGTGTGTGTTCTTCCAAACAGGAAAACATTCCAAAACTGTAGGACACACTCTCTGTCATCTCACTAACATCAGAACAGACTGAATGCATGTGAAGCACAGGTGAGATGGGAACTACAGGGAATGTGAAGGGAAGTTGTGACAGTGATATGTGGACAGACAGAAAATGAGAAATATGACAGGTATAGTATTAGTAAAATCAGTAATAACATTTTTTTGTTTTCCTTGAGATTAATATGATGTGAACTCATTAGTGACACTGAAAATCTATACAGAAAAAAAGAAGCTCATGTTGCTGAATTGAAGTGCATCTTGATACAAATGAGTGTTGGATATAGAAATGTTGTAAACGTTCACACAGAAGAGGCTTCTTCAGAATCAGACATGTGGAGAAATGTTACTAATAATGTTAAACATGAGGAGCTCTGACACTTTGATTTAGTCAAAGTAGCTCTCAGAGGCAAAAAGGTTGGAGACCCCTGCTTTAAATACACTACAACATGAATCCAACATGTTGTAGTGAACGGATGAATGGAGGCAGAAGATGTTATCGTCCATCTATTACCTATGTGTGTCGTTTGATCTACGGTGCTGTCAAACTAATCTATGAAGCCATCAAAGCTGCAGCGTCACTTGGAGACAAACCCACAGCCACTTCAAAGACAAACCTGTTGATTACTTCTAAACTAGTCTCAAATCCCTCCAAGCTTTATGCACGGCACTACACCCAGTTTGGTATAAAACACAATTTTATACAATATATATAGTAGGGGGTCCCCGCTCCATCTCTCCATCAGTTTGGGGGTCCTTGGCCTGAAAAACGTTGAAGACCCCTGCTTCAGATAACAGTCAAACAATTTGGGGTCGATTTGACCCCAGAGGACAATAGCTGTGTGTAGGACGGGAGGACATGACGCTGTGCCTAAGTGTGCGTCTCAGGCTCTTGCAGCTCTTTCCTCTCCACTTTATCGACTTATTCTTATCAATGACTTTTATTTTCACGGGACAGGATGTGACCTCATGTGTTGTTTCACGCGATGCACTGGATGCACATTTTCCCCTCGCCTGTTCTGATTCCATTTCTCAAATAAATGAATAAACAGTTTGTGTGTCAGCGTTCATGTAAATGTACCGATTGATTGATTGATTGATTGATTATTGAGTTGTTTAGCATGTTTGGTACTGACCAGACCACCTCGCCTATGTTGGAGGAGATGAGGTATCTGATGAACTGCTTCATGTTGTTGTAAATGGCTCGGCCCTCCTCCACGGCGGCCACGATGGTGGAGAAGTTGTCGTCGGCCAGGATCATCTCTGAGGCCGACTTGGCCACGGCCGTGCCGCTGCCCATGGCGATGCCTATCTCCGCCTTCTTCAACGCCGGGGCGTCGTTCACCCCGTCACCTGTCTGAAATGAAAGTTTAATGAGACGGTGATAGGTTGGACTGGACAGGTGTTGATTGATAAGTGATGAGCCTATCCGCGAAGCCTCTAACCCAGATGTCACCTTTCCCATGGAACATGACATCCTGCTTTATTCTTCTGTACGGAAGTAGAGAGAGGATTTCCAAATCGTTTTTTTCATTGCTTTACCAAAGATAATTTTCTCAAAATAATGGAGCGCTCCCGAGAAAAACGTTTTCTTAGATGACACACACATAAATGTTTACATTTGATGTGTCAAAGCATAAAGCTGTCCAGACTACATTTCCCTGAAATGTGCTGAATTCCAGAAATGATTTGATCTGCTGATCTCTAACTTTTCAAAACAATAAGAGCTGAGGTCAAACAGCTTCCAGCTTAAAGCTTATTCGTGTTTGGGAAGAAGGTCACAGGGCAATTCTGATCAAATGAATTTCAAGTCACAAAAACATCACAGGTCCTTCTTCCTTACCTTCTTATGCACCAGGCTCAGAATGTGTCAATCACAGAATGCAGTCAGCAGACTCACCATGGCAGTGATGTCACTCAGACTCTGCAGGCACTCCACGATGCGGCTCTTGTGGGCCGGTTCCACCCGAGCGAAGCATCGGGTCGTCCTGCAGGCCTGCCGCTGTAGGTGGAGGGGCAACTCGTCAAACTCACGCCCCGTCAGGCCGCCGCCCACTCCTGAGCCGTCCTGCTCCTCCTCTTCTGTGATGATGCCCACTCGCCGACAGATAGACAAGGCTGTCCCCTTGTTGTCACCTGGACTCATACAGCCAGAGTTACGGTCCATGTTAGTGTGTGTGTTGCATTGTGTTGTGGATTATAAATACATGAATATCATACAACCTTTAAGCTTTCAAGCCCGAGCCGACCTAGTACCTGTTTGCACATACAGGCTCCATGACTTTGGACCCTGAGAACCTGGTGAACATCTCTACCTGTGATCATGATGACTCGTATTCCGGCCTGCCGACACATTCGGACTGCACTCCGCACCTCTTTCCTGGGGGGGTCCAACATTCCAACGCAGCCCACAAAGGTCAGGTCAGACTAGGGGAGGAGGAGGAGGAGGAGGAGGAGAAGATGAGCATCAGTGGCCTCATTTCAGCGGCTCACTGGTTCTCTGTAAGACCACGACCATCCTCACCTCGTACTCAGCGAAGCCCGTCGAGTTCTCCACATTGAGGGAGTGGATGTCAGGGGGAGTGTCCCTTGTTGCCATGGCGAGGCAGCGCAGAGTGTCACGGCCCGATGCCCACTCCCGTATGATGGAGAGGAGCTGTTCTCGAACCGCCGCGCTCAAAGGTACGCTAGCCGACCCACTGACCCGGATGTAGTTGCAGCGTTCCAACACGCTCTCAGGAGCACCCTGAGGAGACAGCCAGGGAGAGGAGAAAGGGATACAAACAGAAAAACAAATAAAACATACAAACAACATACAAACATCTCTCTCTCTCTCTCTAATAACTTTAATATGTAATCTGGTTATTGTGAATTATCCAATAATGTAACCGACCGTGCTGCTAAAACATTTAGATGTTTGCTTGTGTAGAATTCTTAATGCAGGAGTTTATAATTTGTGAATGTCAGTGTTTCATCAGAGTGTAGTTTCTCCTGATGACCACCGGGGCACAGTAGGCTTGCTGAGTGGGTGAACAATGAGTTTATTCTGGATCCTTGAAGTGAAGCAGAGTGATGACTCTGACCTTGACGAACATCTTTGCTCCAGACGCAGACCAAGTGAGCTTATTGGCTGAACAGAAAACAGACATGGACTTCCTGTCTCTGGAAAACTCCAGGGTCAACTCCTTCCTCATTAGCTGCTTGATCACCTGAGACAAAAAGGCACAAATCACTATAATACACACTGATGCCCCTCTACACACTGATGTCCCTCTACACACTGATGTCCCTCTACACACTGACGTCCCTCTACACCAGGGGTCTCCAACCTTTTTGTCTCTGAGAGCTACTTTGACTAAATCAAAGTGTCAGAGCTCCTCATGTTTAACATTATGAGTAACATTTCTCCACATGTCTGATTCTGAAGAAGCCTCTTCTGTGTGAACGTTTACAAAATGTTGATATCCAACACTTCAATTGTGCGTGTCTCACCTCACCACAGACCACAGCAACTTTTCCCGGGCCTTTGCGGCTGCTAGCAGGGCGTCATGCGTCGTTAGCAAACAGGCTTTTTTTCTTTTAGGTGAACGTTGTGAATCCAAACAGGAAAACACTCTGGAGAAAACATTCCAAAACTGTAGGACAGAGAACGTGCTTCACTGCAAGAACATTCCAGAACTATTTGAATTCCTCATGAAGACAGTAGCACACTCTCTGTCATCTCACTAACATCAGAACAGACTGAATGCATGTGAAGCACAGATGAGATGGGAACTACAGGGAATTCCCTGCATTACAGGGAATGTGAAGGGAAGTTGTGACAGTGATATGTGGACAGACGTGAAAATGAGAAATATGAAAGGTATAGTATTAGTAAAAGAGTAAAATAAGTAACTAATTCTAAATGAGATGAATATGATGTGACTTCTTTAGTGTGAGCTTGACTCTGAACATGTAAACAGAACAAAACAAGCTCATGTTGCTGAACTGAAGTGTTGGATTTCAACATTTTGTAAACGTTCACACAGAAGAGGCTTCTTCAGAATCAGACATGTGGAGAAATGTAACTCATAATGTTAAACATGAGGAGCTCTGACACTTTGACTTAGTCAAAGTAGCTCTCAGAGACAAAAAGGTAGGAGACCCCTCTAAACACTGATGTCCCCACACACTCCGACGAGCTTACCGAGCAGCATGCAGTGGCTCTCTCTGCAGGACTCAGTCCTCTCAGCTCTGTGTCAAACACATTCATCTTCTCCACCAGACAGCACAGGGCGGTCTCTGTAGCCTCCCCAACCTTCTCATAAACACCCTTTGACTAGAAAAGAGGAGGACAGTGGTGAGAAACAGGAAAAGTACGCAACATCAACGAGCGCCAAAAGGCATCAAACCTGGTCCATCCCTAAAATCACAGACAAGCGAGGATTTGTGTTCATGTGCAGGAACTGATCCTGTTGTGGTGTGATTTACGTGTGAATAAACTGCCTTATCGCTTCAGTCAGGCAATACAATCAAATAAATATATTGCTGGATTAATTACTGATACTATTGACACAGATCACATGAAAGGCTCTACTTTGTGAGGACGTTTGCGTCTAACCTCGTTGTAGTCGAGCGAGGAGTCGTTGCAGAGAGCACAGATGGAGGCCATCTCCACCAAACCTTCATACTGACTGCACCTCACCACAGAGCCGTCTTTGTACCTAGAGCGAGAGAAAGAAGGGGACGGAGAACACAGCGAGGGAAAACAGTTCAGGAAAGAGACAACAGAAACGACCCGGACATGTAATAAGTGAAGAAAATACTTCTTCAAGCTCAGATTTCTCTCTTTGGGAGATTTCAGAAGGAAATGTGGAGTTTTTACTCCTCCTCCTTGTTTCTCCAGCTTCTCTTTGTTCTTTCCCTATCAGTGAAATAAGCCTTTACACTTCTTCACTACAAAAGTTAGCTTAAAGTAAAATGAAAATCTATGTTATTTTTTTCTGAATAGCTTGAGGAAAAAATAGGAAGTTGTTAGTGAAAAAGCTACAATGAACTATTGTTAAAAACAAAGCTGAGTTAGGAGCTTAGCTACTTTTAGTTAACTAATCTCCAACACTGGGGAAATTGTGTTATACTGTAACAGGGTTAGGGGGTAAAGGTTAAAGGTTGAAGGCACTCACACTTCCCCTTCGGGGGCGTAAGTGGATCCAGTCACTGTGAACTCGTTCAGACTGCAGCGCTCGCCTGACGCACCATCCACAACAAACATCTAAACATACACACATGCATGAACATACACGTCACACAACATTAGTTCATTCATGTTAGAGGATGACAGGTTACAAGTTAGATATAATAAGTCTTCCTCACTCATGCGTCCTTCCTCCTCTGAACAGAACACAGATCAGGTTATCATATTTCAGTCTGACAGACACTTTCCTCACCTCAAAGCCGGCAGCCTTTACTAAAACATCACAAATTGCTGCAATTCTTTTGTTTTTAGTGTAGTTATTGTTCCCTACACTCATGATGTAATTGAGCACAGACAAAGTTAAGGTCAGGAGAATAAAGAGCCGCTAATAAGAATCGGTTCCTGCTTGTTTCAAAGACCACCGCCACAAACGCAAAGACGGCAATTTGCTGGAAACTCTGGGGGCGTAAAAGGTTGGTGTTTTGTGGCCCCGCCCACAAGTCTCACCCTGCACACAGACATCTGATTGGTGGTCAGAGTTCCCGTCTTGTCGGAGCAGATGACGGACGTGCAGCCCAGCGTCTCCACAGACGGCAGGCTGCGGACGATAGCGTTCTTCCTGGCCATGCGTCTGGTGCCCAGAGCCAGACAGGTGGTGATGACGGCTGGGAGACCTGACGGGAAAACACAACAACAACAAACAGCAGACACAGACAGAAAGGCAGTTAGGCAGGCAGACAGACAGACAGCACAGCTCATTAAATGATACCAATGTGTCTCTCTGCCCCAAAGGCTGAAGGACCAAAAACGTTCCACTCCTAAATGTCCATCATAGTCTCAGGTTCAAAGAAGCAGAGATTGACATCTTAGTACATTTGTATAACTGTCTTGTCCAGGATTAGAATGTTCCTCAGCAGTATGATAGAACCTTAGTCCACACGTTTCTTTCTTCTAGACTGGACCATTGTAACGTTCGTTTCTCCAGCTTGAGCTCGTCTGCAGCTTATTGAAAACACTGCAGCACGAGTCCTAACTCAAACCTGTAAATGTGAACACATCACTCCAGTGCACTGGTGCCCCCTTCACGCCCGGGCCGATTTAAAGGTCTCATGGAGCCAACTTCTCTTCTCAATATGAGTTATATTTATGAGCCTATAGGCCTCATCAGCTAACCCTTCTTTACAGCACATGCAGAGGAGCAGGTGAGTTGTATCGCTTTATTGAGTTGGTTGCATTCTCACTGCAAACAAACTGCCAAGCGGGCCCACACCACCCTCTCTGGGCGGTCTGGGACCGGCTGCTTTGGGCTCCTGACGAGTTGGTGTTCTCCTACTGCGCTCCTTTTCTCTGGAATAAACTTCCTGCGCTCGTTAAAGAGGCAAACTCTCTTTCCGAACTTTGAATCCAGACGCACAAACACATGGACAGACACGCAGACAGACCTTCAGGTATGGCAGCCACAGCCAGGGCCACAGCGATCTTGAAGTAGTACACAGCTCCTCTCAGCCAGCTCCCTCCATGCACCGGGTCATTAAAGTGTCCCACATTGATGGCCCACACTGCAACGCAGATCACACTGATCACCTACACACACACACACACACACACACACACACACACACACACACACACCATTTATAAGCAGGTGAGCTCTTTTAGTGTGTGCCTGTTAATTATTCATTAAACACACCACCACTGTTTTGGTCTGATGGTAGATAAACAAATCTCTACATGCAGCACACAGTCAGTAATCTTGTTGTTGGTGAGGCTGAGCCTGCTGCTTTCAGCACAAAAACAGTGATGGAGAACACAGACACAGGCCTACACACTAGCACACACACACGCCTTAGACAGCTGTTCTCCAAACTCGTCCAGTTTCTGTTGAAGCGGTGTCCTCTCAGGGTCGGTGGAGGCCATCTCATCTCGGATCTTTCCGATCTCTGTCTGCACCCCTGTTGCAATGACAATCCCAATGGCTCTGCCTGCTGCGATGTTGGTGCCCTGAAGAGAAGAACAACCAGCATCATTTACATTCAAACGAAACAATTCTGACAAATACTGTGACAAACAAAGTCCAGATTAACTCTGAGATCTGTAGGAGGGACACAAACATGAAGAATAACCAAGCCAGAGGAACCAAGGAGGAAGATGTTTCCTTTTCCACATGTGTACACGTGTACATGAAGTAGAGCTGCTATATGAGTGTTTCCTTCAATGATGTGAGTTCAAGTTCAGTGATGAAGATGAGCAGTAAACATGGGGCAGCTCTCTAATAAAGAAATGAGCCTCATCATGTTCTACTAAGAGCATTCAGCCAAACAGACTCAGCTCAACCTGAGCTCAGCTGATGATAACAGGAACTAGAGTTACCATAGTAACTACAGGCTGTGGGCCCTACGTGTCCTCTTCATCTCCTCTTCTGTTCTCCATGTTTACCTCATCACAACTATGAGAAAGGCCTGGGACCAACTCCAGGTCTGCAGCCTAGTGCCTTGGTCAAGGGCGATGGCAGGAGCGATCATGAAGGGAAACCTGGGGGTACAAAGTGTGCAAACGCCACACACAAAGGAGCGGCTGAGCATGGCACGTGTCTTGGCAACAGCTCGCCACAGCGCCCCCACTGTCTTACTTAGGTGTGATTTGTTTTCAATTTCTTTTCATAATTATGATTATTACAAGATTAATGATTGACACCTTACCAACCATCATTGATCATTCTTAGCTGATAAGCAGGCCTTATCAAAAGCACTGAAACCTTGCGTCTCTGTCAGCAGCTTTATTCATCTCTGAGGTTTAAAGAGTAACTGTGCGTCGAGATTCACCAATCGTCTCCTGGCAACCATTGCGTTTTCCAAAATAATGCCGAAACAGCAAAATAGATCTTTCATATCTCATTCTGATCGTTACAGGAATCATAATTGACCCTAGAAGGAAATACTTTGACACGTAAAGGAGGCATGTCAGACAACACTTTCCACACAAGTCACTCATCCTTGTCTGTAACAACCCAGAAAAAGCTGGATAGCGCAGGACCCTCGCCTCGACTGATGTAGTAAGACAAGAGGACGGGCGGAGGGAAGACTCACAGAGAAGAGCATGTTCTTCTTGTCCTGGTTGACGGCTCGGGGGTCAGGGACGGGGTCGGTGTGTTTCAGGATGGACACAGACTCTCCGGTCAGGATGGACTGATCCACCCTCAGAGTGGTGGAACGGATGGATGTCAGCCTGATGTCAGCCGGGACCTTATCGCCAACTACAGAGCAAAGACCACACACGCACTTTCAAAGCTCACTTCATTTGCAGACATGCAGAGGAAAAACATGAGAAACACTCAGTCTAGCAGGATTTAGAGGCCCTTGACTGGGTGAGCTCATGAGGTCAGCTGGGGGTGGTGGTGGGGGGGGGGGGATTATGAACATGAATACAAGCAGAGTTTACGGCACACACTTTCAGTTTGCAGCTTCAGTTCTTGGAATGCATTCATGTTGCGGCACAGCGTGGACACGCCTCCACACAAGTCCAGTTTAGGTAAAAGATTCTAGTTTGTCTTCAACCACTGAGTTTTGGAGGGTCAGATATATTTATGTTATACCTAGGACAAGCGTTTGAGAAATACCTTAAGAGAATCTGACTCTGCTCTCAAGCAATCACAAGTTACTGCGTCCTGATTGGCTGAGCAGCAGCAGGGAAAGAACAACTTCCTGACCACAGCAAGGAGTGTGTCCACTTAAACAGACCACAGCTGTGGTCAGTGTCAGGGAGTTCCCATGATCTCTCTCTCTCTCTCTCTCTAACACACACACACACCACACCTAACCCATTTCCTTTGCCTGAAATAGCAGTTAGTATCTAGAGGATTCAACAATTTTATTTGTAGGCCGTGGTAATAAACTAGGGTTAGGGTTAGATCTCAGTTTGATTTACAGCAGGGGTCTCCAACACGTGGCTCCAGCTCCCAGTATCTCTCCCCCCTCAGACTGAGAGAGCAGAAAGTAGTGTAGGACACAGCTGAAAACGTAGCCAAGAACAAATCAGTCCTCCAATCGATCACTTCAATCACTGGAAATGATACAAAATGGAGGTGGAAGTCATAGACAATCAAAGTCCTGGAATGATGAGATCCTTGTAGAAGGACGTGACACCAACAGTCATGTCATCTGCATGGAAGAGGTTTCCTAAGAAAACCAGTGTGCCCCCCCCCCCCCCACACACACACACACATCTTCCCCTCTAATTACCAGCGACCTCCACGATGTCTCCGGGCACGATGTCTCGAGCTCTGACTCTCTGCACGCTCTTCTTGTCCTGTCGGTAAACTTTACCCATCTCTGGCTCGTACTCCTTCAGAGCCTCAATGGCGTTTTCTGCATTGCGCTCCTGAAGGACACGGAAACACAGGGACAAGTTTAAAATCCAAAGATGCACAGAAACACCATTGAGGGTCAAAGTGTTCCTGGCGGTGATTCTGCTCCTGAACTACCAGACAATTGTTCTTTCCACAGCTTTGACTACATTATACTACAGTAGATAGATACACTTAAACACACACAGTTTACCTGCCACACTCCTACTATAGCATTAGCAATGAGGATGAGGAGGATGACGAAGGGCTCAACAAAGGCTGTAATCGTCCCATCTCCCTCTTCAAACCAGGCCAGAGTCTAAGAGACACAGAGACGAGATTTACTATCAGAGAGAGAAGAGACAGAGTCACAGAGAGAGGGAGACACAGGCTGTCTGTGTGTGTGTGTGTGTGTGTGTGTGTGTGTGTGTGTGTGTGTGTGTGTGTGTGTGTGTGTGTGTGTGTGTGTGTGTGTGTGTGTGTGTGTGTGTGTGTGTGTGTGTGTGTGTGTGTCCTTACAAATGAGATACATGCAGCCAGCAGGAGGATCCGGACCAACAGGTCCTCAAACTGCTCCAGTACTAACTCCCACAGAGACTTCCCTGAGACAGAGAGAGGGAGAGAGACAGGCAGAGAGAGACACAGGAGTGTGTGTGTGATGGAGGTGAGGAAGTGAACAGATATGGAGGACAGATTCATTGAGAGAAACAAACTCACCTTCTTCAGCTGGCAGCTCTGCAAGGAAAAAGAAAATGACTAATTATTCATGAGAAGCACACTCGTGTCAGAAAGGCTCAAAGTGGCGAACGCGCCCACGTGTTTACGCACCAACAGCTGGCTATGGGATCGCAAAGACAAATCTCCTCAGTGTGTTTGTGTCCTAGAGGTCAGTAAAAGCTGATAGGTTCAGGTTCAGGTTTCCTGTCCTGATTTGACACCAGAATAAAGTCTGGCTCTGAATGCCGGCATTGACAACGCGCTTTAAGAAGACACCGAGGACAACTTGGAGCTCTAGGTGAAGTCAGGGACTGTGTGCTCCTGTGGGCCGGTTTGTATCGTACCATTGGATCCCCATCGCTCTCTGTTCTTCTTCAGCTGCTCGCAGCTCAGGCCGGTCGACTCGTTCACGCCGAAGAAACACAGAACCTCCTCCACCGTCTTCGTATGAGCGTTATCCATCACTGTGGGGCAAGGAAGAGGAGAAGAAGACAGGGGAGAGAGGGGGGTGTAATGGTGAGGGAGCAGAGAAAGAGAAGGACGACGGGAGGAGTGAGGAAGACTTCATTTCAAAGTCAAGCGTACGTTCCAATGCACGGCCCTGTGTCTCTTATACAACATTGTCAGACTCGCAATGATGACATCACACTAACAAAGTGAAGCAGTTACACAGAAGTGTCACATTTACGTATTATATAATAACATCTATCAAGTATTGATTGGATTTCTGTAGCTAATGTGATGCTTCTATGTTACACTTCTGGACTGCCCACCTTCTTGTCGGAATGGGGAGGGAAAGAATAACTGGGTCAAGATCCAGAGCAGAGCGGCATAATTAGTTTGATTAGCTGTCGAATGCATCAATACAAAAAGAAGAAAGACATACTGATCTCTGAGGTGTGCCAGCTGTAACTACATGTCTGTACTGTGATTTACTACAAGCTGTGCTTTGCTGGAGTTGAAGTGAGAATTGTAAGACAGAAACATTCAAATGTTACCCTCAAGTTTCTACTTGGTTAAAGAAGTAAATCAACAGCAACGGAAACAGAAATGTGTGATTCGTGGTTATGCAAGACGTGACACAGCGGCGTTGAAGCCTAAAAGAAAATGACATTACATTTATTTAAGTTAGCTTGACAACAATTTCTGCATCAAAGTTGACATTGACTTGGAATTTGACAAAATGCCTTTGAAGGGACAGGAGCCTGCTCAACTCGTCCTGCAGCAGGAACACCAAGGGACAACTCTGAGGAGATGATGATGATGATGAGACGGTGACTCACATCTTCCAAAACAGTTCAGATATTTGTTTGTCTTTCCACTGAGCTGAGGCGTTGGAGTGAAACTCCCCAGGTTGTTGGCAGCTAAACACAACGCTGGAATGTTCTGACAAGCAACTACATAATAATAACGACAAAACTAAACAAAAGAAATAATTTTACAAGGCAACATTTAAATGTTTCAGACATCAATTTAAGAGCAACTTTGTTAAAATATATTCACATCCTAAATTGTGAGAAATGCTGATTAATATTTATACATATATTACGTTAGTCTTCCTTACATTTGTTTTGTAGAATAAAAATGTACCGCAAGACTTTGCTTTGTACCGTAACTGCACCCATAAACACGCAGCTCAATTTAAACCATAAATCGTCCAGTTGTATGTTTATTATTAAATTTAAGGTGGTATACTTACTGTAGCGTAACAGCTGATTCTCAAGATACATGTTAACCTCGTGTTGTTACGGTTTACCAGCATTTAAACGAGTAAACGTACATTAAAAAAAAAAATTAACAACTAGCTCAAACATTAGCCGCTAAACTATCATACGGAGGAGGTGGAGTCGCTAGCAAGACGGTGTCCTGGGCTAACGGATGACCGTGTGATTTGATGGCTTCAGCCTGAAATTACGCAGACCTCAAACAAAACTCATTAAATGTTCCTAATTTTTTAACATTTCAAAATACATTATTTTACCAATGTAACTCAACATACCATTTAACTGTGTTCATATTCATTGTCTGTCGGCACACATACAGGGAACCGAGATGGTGTTTATGGAAGCATCGTAGCCTAAAACAACAGTTCTTAAATAACTACAGAAATACTATATAAATCATTTTTAACATCATTTTTAAACACGTAGTTTTTTTCAGTCCATCGTCACACACGGGTTCTACGGGGCACCAGATGACACGGTCACTGGTAGCTCCGACACAGCGGCTAACGTTAATCCGGTGGAGGTGAACAGGTTACTTACCAGGGCGTCGATGTGTCCGTGTGTCGTCTGTTACCTAGAAACTACAATTCTCTACTAATTTAATCAAGCGGAAACATCAAAGCACCATCTGTGTATGACGATAAATCCCCACAGCAACGGGGGAATCACAATGTTTGAACAGGATTGACATCCGATGGGTGAAAATCTATCCGGATGTTTCCATGGAAAAATGTTCCGTGGTTAAAAATCAAAATCACGCTCATTTAGGGCTAATGTTGCAGGTAAACGAGGGAATACAGACTGTTACTGCTCTGCCCTGGCGGAGGGACTGCGGCTCCTCAAGCGACAAACAGTAACGCTGCTCCCGTTACTCAGGAGCCCTTCAAAGTAAGAGCCCTGAATGACCGACACTCTTCTCGAACAGCAGAAAATCGTCCGTCAAAACATTTATATAACTTATGAACACCTTCCAGGGTTTATCACATCTCATGTCTGAAACAAATCAGAGGCAGAAGAGATGAAATAATACAAGATAATAAAATAACACTTCAGTCTGATCCAGTGAGAGAGACAGAGAGACGCAGACAGACAGACAGACAAAGAGAGAGACAGAGAGAGAGACAGTGAGAGAGGAGAGAGAGAGACGGGCAGGCAGACAAACACACAGACAGACAACCAGGGAGATGAAGAGAGACAAAGAGAGAATAATACAAACACCCTTTACTTCTGTGTCGTATTCTAATTACTTTAAACTATTTTGATTTCACTGTCACAGGAACAAAGTCACACATTCTTGACATTATTTTAAGTTAAAAACAGCATGCAAGCGATGGCCTCATTATTTTGAAAGATACCACGAGCCATAAACTTCCGGTGTGTCCATGCATCGTTTCGGCGAGACGGCGTTTGCGAGGACAGACGTCTAACGGAGCTACCGCTGGACCAATGGGAGGCCTGGGATTCCAGCTGACGCAACACTTAGACCAATCAGGTCAAGTCGCTCTCCTTAACCCCGCCTCTTAGCGCTACTCGCGTCCCGCCTCTGACCCAATCAGAGAGGAGCTGTACAATCAGCGAACGGTGCGTCTGTTGTCATGATGACGTCAGGTGATGGACATTAAACTAAAACCAATCACCTCCGAGACCTCAGTGACTGGCAGCGCTGCACACCAATCGCAGCCTGTCTCTCTCTCCCCCTCTTCTCTCTCTCTCCATAATCATTTTGTTTGAGGTAATTTCTGTTATTTTGCTTCATGTTCAAGTTTCAAGTTTATTTGTCATGTCCACATTGACCAAAACCTCTGCGTACATTCAGCTGACAGACTTAGAGCACCACCTCCTGGTGAAAGGAAGGAAGGGAGTGAGTGAGTGAGTGAGTGAGTGAGTCTCTCTCTCTCTCTCTCTCTCTCTCTCTTTAATCAGAATTTGAACAGGAGGTACACACACATATTCTTCACACTCTTCCTCTGTGTTCCTCATGTTTCTGTGCGTCGTCTTCATCACAGAGGGAAGTCGCTCCACAGGCTGCAACACACAGAACACACCCGTTAAACATCCATGTAACCTTCACTGGCCAGCACAGTGTGTGTGTGTGTGTGTGTGTGGTACCTCTGGTTCTGATGTGTGTGTGTGTGTGTGTGTGGTACCTCTGGTGTGTGTGTGTGTGTGTGTGTGTGTGTGTGTGTGTGATTTTACCTCTGGTTGTACTCTGGCTCTGTGTGTGTTTTCTGCAGCAGCTCTCTGATTTCCTCAGGTGGGTTCAGACCATGAAGCTTTGCTCGCTCCCACCTGTGCAGTCTGCTGATACCTGGGGGAGAGAGAGAGAGAGAGAGAGAGAGAGAGAGAGAGAGAGAGAGAGAGAGAGAGAGAGAGAGTTGCAGCAGGGTTCTTTTCTCTGTCAACACCTCTTAACTCTGCCAGCTGAGGTCTGTATATATGTCTGAGACTGTGTGTGTGTGTGTGTGTGTGTGTGTGTGTGTGTGTGTGTGTGTGTGTGTGTTTGTTTGTGTGTGTGCGTGGGAGTGTGTGTTACCTGTGCAGGGTCCAAACCTCCAGTCCAGATCAAACTGTTTGAGTTTGTGAAGCTCCTCCTCTCTGACTGAAGCTCTGACAGCCTCTGACAGACAGACAGACAGACAGACACATTAGAACCAGAGGTAACACACAAACACACACAGCTGCCTGAGGCCTAAACACAGCACAGTGAATGACCTCTGACCTCTCGGGGGAGATGGGCGGGGCCTCTTCTTAAGTTTAGTCGCTCGTTTTGCCTTCTTCACCACCTTGAATGAATCGGTTATGAGGCCACCCTTGGTCGTCATGGCGATCTGTAACTTACCATAAGATAAACTTTCTAATATACTCCAGCCTTTTGTGTTTTGAGTGACACAGATGTTTGCTTTGTTTTGGTCTTTCTGATCATTGATAACAGATTGAAATGGTGTTCAGCAAATAAATGACGGACTGGTGCTTGTCTCTCTCTCTCTCTCTCTCTCTCTCTCTCCTTCTCTCTCTCTCTCTCTCTCTCACTCTCTCTCTCTCTCTCTCTCTCTCTCACTCTGTCGCTGTCTCACTCTCTCTCTTTGTCTCTCTCTCTCTGGCTGGCTATCTGTCTATCTTTCTTTCTTTCTCTCTCTCACTCTCTCTCTCTCTCTCTCTCTCACTCTGTCTCTCTCTGTCTCTCTCTGTCTCTCTCTCTCTGTCTCTCTCTCAGGCTGTCGCTGTCTCACTCTGTCTTTCTCTCTGTGTCTCTCTCTCTCTGGCTATCTATCTTTCTTTCTTTCTCTCTCTCTCTCTCTCTCTCTCTCTCTCTCTCACTCTGTCTCTCTCTGTCTCTCTCTCTCTGTCTCTCTCTCAGGCTGTCGCTGTCTCACTCTCTGTCTTTCTCTCTGTGTCTCTCTCTCTCTGGCTATCTATCTTTCTTTCTTTCTCTCTCTCGCGCTCGGTCTCAATTGATACTCGATTACATAGGCGATAGCTGCTCATTAAATGACGTAATCTATCGCTAAACTTCAGACGTTTAGCTGCTTGTTTGGACGCATCCACACTTAATGTTTCTGCATATTGAACGCGTTTTCACATTTGCGTATCCTGAACTCACCGCGCAGAGATCGAAGCTCGGAGATGTTCCTGTTTATCGATTGAAACCTACAGACCAGTGCGCTGAAGCTGGGATTTCTTCTTCTACTATTTGTTTTACGTTGAAAGCTCAGGGCACCCTCTCCTTTGCTGCCACCTGTCGTTGAGTTTGAACAATTACAGAAGCGCAGAATCTCTCTCTCACTGTCTCTCCCTCGCTCCCTCTCTCCCTCTCAGTGTGTGTGTGTGTCTCTCTCTCTCTCTCTCTCACTCTCTCTTTCTCTCTCTCTCTCTCTCTCTCTTTCTCTGTCTGCCTGTCTCCCTCTGTCTCTTTCTGTCTCCTTCTCTCTCTCTCTCACTGTCTCTCTCTCTCTCTCTCACTCTCTCTTTCTCTCTCTCTCTCTCTCTCTCTCTTTCTCTGTCTGCCTGTCTCCCTCTGTCTCTTTCTGTCTCCTTCTCTCTCTCTCTCACTGTCTCTCTCTCTCTCTCTCTCTCTCTCACTGTCTCTCCCTCTCTCTCTGTCTACCTGTCTCTCTCTGTCTCTCTCTCTCACTCTCTCTCTCTCTCTCTCTCTCTCTCTCTCTCTCTCTCACTGTCTCTCCCTCTCTCCCCCCCCTCTCTCTCTCTCTCTCTCTCACTGTCTCTCCCTCTCCCTCTCTCTCTATCTCTGTCTGCCTGTCTCTCTCTGTCTCCTTCTCACTCTCTCGCTCTCTCACTCTCTCTCTGTGTGCTTTGACAGTTTTTGATTTGTGTCCCCTCCTACAATTTCAGGTCAATTGTCACAAAACATAACATGTAGATTAGTCCGGATTTGTCTTTGACAGTGGGCGTGGCTAATTCTTCAAAGTGCTGCATCTCACCATGAATGAATTAGTGATTAGTGGACTATGACCAAACTGGGCGTGACCTCATGTGACCTCACATCTTGTGCAAGACTTTGAACCACACAGCAAAAAGTCCAGTGTTGAATGAACTCCCACAGAGTTGATTTCAACACTTTTTCAGGGTTTATAAAGCTCCACACTCTCTAGAGTTAAATCAACACTTTTGAAATAGTTAAACATTTAACACTGTGCCAGAGTTCCTTCTTTAACTCACTAAATAGAGTTAAATTAACACTAAGGGATAAGACAAGTAACACTGCTGAGATACTTTTTTTTTTAACACCCTGGTTAGTGTTGGCTTCACTCCCTAAAGTGTCATGCTATCTACACTAAAAAGTGTTAAAATTATTTGTAAGAATGAATTCCATCAAACTAAATACATTTCCAACAATGGCATTTATTTCACCTGTTCATTGTACATTAAAACATCGTGAACGTTTTCATCAAATGCCCCGAGTGAGCGGTTTGCCTGGCATGGAATGAGATGCTTATCCATGGCGAAGTAGAAGTTGTCAATCTTGCTCTTCTGACGCCCAACAGCGAGGAGGTATGGCTGCTGACCTTCATGGTTACGGAGATGCTCCTCCAGACTGCAGCATGACTGGTGTTGAGATAAGGAACAAGAAAAAGTTATTCACAAGAATGATCTGCAGCCACAGAGAAAACTAAAAAGTTAAAATGATTGTTCAAACATCTTCTGACTGGCTATTTACACGGTACTCATTTACACTTGTAGCTAAGAAGGTGATTTGCAAAATTATTATAATAACCATAATATTATAATGACCTTATGAAAGATTACGAGCCTGTCAACTGCATCACTTGCACTGATTTTTTGCGCAACACAAGGGAAAAAAACCGCACATTAGCGCCAATCAACATTTCATACATTAAAAATTCAGGCTTTGTTTTTCATCGCCTTGTGCTTTCATGTGATTTGTTAAATCATTGATAAAGTCTGAAGCAGCTGCTATCGACAGCTAGCTAAAATGAGCTAATCACCGAGACACATTCACTGGAGGGTATATGCTTTGTATAGCATATACCCTCCAAAGCTGTTTGGTTGCACGTAGTGCAGTTCACAGCATCAGTTTATAATTTTTCAGTAAGTTTGACTTAATTCCACTTACCGTGTAAAACTGCATGACCCGAGGAAAAATTAGCAAAGTCCTCTCAATGTCTCCAATTGAACAAGTGAGACTCCTGGGCACCTGGGAGGAGCTTTATTTTTAAATTACCTCTCTACAGAGTTAAAGTAACACTGATGTGATCAACTCTCTCAAATAACTCCAACACTGAGCACCATTTAACTCATAATGTGTTAAAATCACACTTCCAGAGTTGAATTCACCTCTGAAATGTTTAACTCTGAAATTTCAACACTCCAATTTTTGCTGCACCAACCAATCTGACCAGTGGGGCATTGCAGCATATCTTGATTACATCATGACACCAGATCCAAGGGCGTAGAATTGGGTAGGGACGCTAGGGACATGTCCCTACCAATGATCAGCTGCTACAGTGTAGTCCCTACCAATACAACCGCTGTCCGTAGCAGTGGCGCCTGCAGAAATGAGTCCTGGGGGTGGCCAGCTAGGGCCACTGAAAGTCTTGGTGAATGTAGATATACATTAGAACCGAGTTCTATGAAATGTTAGATAGTGTACATATTCAGTTTGAGGAGGTTCAACCAACCAGATCTAGATGTCCTGCAGAAGCTGGAAGAAACTCTCCTGACTGGAGAAGTGAAGGACATTGTTGATCAATACCCAGAGCTGAACAGGGACAGTTTAAAGGTCCAACTAGCCATGTTTAGGTCCAAATACACTTTCAAATCTAGTTCTGAAGTGGCTGACATAATGAGAGGTTTGACAGTTGAAGTGAGATGTTGTTTGATCAAGTTGAATCCCTTGTCAGGCTGCTTTTAGTCATCCCAGTTTCATCAGCTGAGGCTGAAAGAAGTTTCAGTGCTCTTAGGAGACTTAAAACATGGCTCAGAACCACCATGACACAAGTAAGACTGAACAACCTTGCTGTGTGCCATGTCCATCAGGAAAAACTGGACAACACTGACCTGACAGTAATCTGCCAGGTGTTCATTTCTGTTACAGACTGGCGTAGGCATGTGTTTGGTTCTTTCTTGCTTGTATTTGAGTATTAGTGAAAAACACATGTACATTTCATTTATGTTTATTTACAATGTTGTATTGTATTTATGTATGTCCAATGTTATTGATGGACAGTATGTTAATTGACAGTATGATGCACAGTTGCACTACAGCCCTCCAGCCCTGCACTACAGAGTAAAGATGAGAACTCTTTGTAGTTGCCTCCTTTTCTTTCATTAGTTGCTGCAACCTATAACTTGTGGAATGCATTAAATTCTTATTTACTCATATTCTCTTTAGATATTCAGATATGCATTATAAACATGACAATTTTCTGACTATGATTGTTTGCTTGTTTGATCAGCTCTACATGACGCAAAATTATGATTGCAAATGCAAAAAAACGTAAACTTTCAGGAGGACAATTTTGTGTCCCCACCAATGTCAAAATCAAACCCACTCCCCTGACCAGATCACAGTTAGCACAGGTGCATCACTGTAAGGCCCCGCGGTTTGAAGGGCGGGGAGTTCCTGATATGAAATTAAAAATAAATACAAAACATGAAGGCTGAGCTCCGGGATACTGCAGCACAGTGTGGATTACTGTGATGTTTGGTGGCAGCGCAGGATATTATTGGAAAACTACGTCACGGCTCAGTGAAGTGCGCATCTCTCTCCCCCGCTACTGCAGAACATCACCATCAGCATTAACTACACCACGTGAGCCGGTCTCCCGGTACTGAGCCAGCGTTTCACACCGCATCATGGCTGCAGAGGAGGCGTCCTCGCGGAGCGGAGCGCTCCTCTCCCCGCAGGCTCCGCTGCTGCTGCTCGCTCTCACCGTCTGCCTCCTCCCGGCTCCTGCGCTCGGCCTGCTCGGCTTTCGGCCGGAGGAGAGCGGGGCGGAGCTGTCCGTGAAGGACGGGGTGCTGAAAGCTACCGAGGGGACCCGCTTCATGCTGCGGGTCTACTACTCCACTTCCCCGCAGAGGCTCAACCGCACCGCGGGGACTCGGGCCAACAACGCCGCGCCCTGGATCGCTTTTGTCGAGGAGCCTCCGCCCGGCAGAGAGGGACAAGTCCACCCGAAGCGGAACATGTGCATGGACAAGAACGCCAGGACGTCCGACGTCGAGGTGTTGGGCTCCTTCAAGTCCCCTTCCAGCCAGAACTCGGTGCTGGTGGAGGTGCTGGCAAAGGAACTGCGGAGGGGAGAGAAGATAAAATACTACTCTATGTGTGCCTTTGACGGGTCCAAATGGGAACACTACCGGACCCGGGACTTCTGGGTGGCTGTGGTGGAGCGCTCGGATGTCCCGGAGCTCTGGCTCCAGGTCCTGGTGTCTGTGTTGCTGCTCGGGCTGTCGGCTCTGTTCAGCGGGCTGAATCTGAGCCTGCTGGCGCTGGACCCGGTAGAGCTGCAGGTCCTCCAGAACAGTGGCACCGACAAGGAGCAGGACTACGCGCGGAAAATCGAATCTGTGCGTCGCCACGGCAACTACGTCCTCTGCACTTTACTGCTGGGAAACGCGCTCATCAACGCCTCGCTGGCCGTGTGGGTGTGCCAGATTCTGGGCATGACCTGGCTCTCCACAGTCATCTGCGCATTCGGCATCTTCTTCATCGGGGAGATCCTTCCGCACTCCGTGGCGTCACGTCATGGCCTTGCCATCGCCTCCAAAACGATCTGGGTGACGCGGTTGCTGATGGTGATCTCCTTCCCCATCTCCTACCCCATCAGCAAACTGCTGGACCTCATCCTAAACCAGGAGATCTCCAACTTCTACACCAGGGAGAAACTCCTGGAGATGCTGCGCGTCACCGATCCGTACCACGGCCTGGTCAAAGAGGAGCTGAACATCATCCAGGGAGCGCTGGAGCTGCGCAGTAAGACCGTGGAGGACGTGATGACGCCGCTGACCGACTGCTACATGCTGTCCTCGGACGCGGTGCTGGACTTCAACACCATGTCAGAGATCATGCAGAGCGGATACACGCGGATCCCCCTGTTTGAGAACGAGCGCCCCAACATCGTGGACATCCTGTTCGTAAAGGACCTGGCCTTTGTGGACCCGGACGACTGCACCCCACTGAAGACGATCACCCAGTTCTACAAACACCCGCTGCACTGCGTCTTCAACGACGGCAAACTGGACGCCATGCTGGAGGAGTTCAAGAAAGGTGAGGAGTTTTGGGGTTCAGATGTGCAGATGCGGTCAGGCGGTGTCGTGTGTGTGTGTGTGTGTGTGTGTCTTGGTCAGGTGAGGTCATCATGGTTGTCATGAGTCACATGTGTGTCAAACATCCTTACACGTCAACATCAACAAATCACTACAGCCACTTCTTTCCCTCCTTCGCTCTTTTTAATATATTTTATGCATTTTCCTTTGTTTTCTATGATGTTTTCTTAATTTGTTCCCTCTTTTAATTTATTCACTATAACATTAAACATTTGTAAATTAAAGTGTTCAATAGTAACTCATTGTACTTTCACTCTAAAGCCTTAAACTTTGACTTTCCAGTGCCAAAGGATGCAAAACACACTGCAAACCAGAATGAATCCCACATTATAGAATGATTACATAATGATCAGAACCCTATGGGGGTCCGGCCCGTTCCCTCCGGCCCGCCTGTGGATGCAGAATGAGTCAGATTCACTGTAGGACAGTGATGCTGCATGTTTGCTGCTATCAGCATCTTCTCATGCAGGCATGGGTGTGGTGCTCCTCGTCCAATCACAGGCCTCATCTCCTGCTTCCCCTCAGCACTTCTGTTCATGGAGGTAACAGCAAAGTAAACAAGAAAATATCTGGACATTTGGCCGACATGTGATGCCGTCATTCACACTGGAAAACATTTAGTGGCCTCCGTGTTCATGATAAACACGCTTAGCTGCAGCATTCTGATCACACTGAACACACACACCCCCCCCCCCCCGTGAAGAGCTGTGAATGCTTCCTCTCACTGTCTGTTCTGTATGCAGCGGTCAATGCATCGCTGGCAGATCTGTGTGTGTGTGTGTGCGTGTGCGTGTGTGTGTGTGTGTGCGTGTGTGCGTATGTGTGTGTGTGTGTGTGTGGCAGGATTTGGCAGGCAGAGAGAATCACTCAGGGAGGAAGTTGAATCTGAGCCAAACTGCTGAGGAGTGAAAGCTAAAAACAAGGATTAATGTTGCATTTGTCACAACACGTGTGTGTCGCACTCTCTGACTGTAAAGAGGCTGTGAATTCTGTAATGGCCGCCCTGCTGTCTGCACCTCTGTCTCTCTGCAGGAATCTGACGCACACTGAGGCATTATCTGTGATATTTGTCCTGCAGACACCATGAGTGGGAGTGGAGAGAGAGAGAGAAAGAAAGAGAAAGAGAGAGAGAGGGAGAGAGAGACAGTGAGAGAGAAAGATTCCTGATCATCTTTCTGTTTAGGGAAGTCTCACCTCGCCATTGTGCAGCGAGTGAACAACGAAGGCGAGAGCGACCCTTTCTACGAGGTGGTGGGAATCCTCACCCTGGAGGACGTCATCGAGGAAATCATCAAGTCAGAGATCCTGGACGAGACCGATCTCTACAGTGCGTATTCCATGCGTGTCACTCTGGTGGGGCTGTGAGCTCTGCGTCCTCAGCTTGACCTGTGTGCGTCTTTCTGCTCCGTCAGCTGATAATCGTACGAAGCGTCGCGTGTCCCATCACGAGCGGAAGCAGCAGGACTTCTCCATCTTCAAGCTGTCTGAGGACGAGATGAAAGTGAAGATTTCTCCTCAGCTTCTCTTGGCAACAAACCGCTTCCTCTCCACAGGTAACAGCAGCCATTAGGCATGTTGCTGTGTGTGTGTGTGTGTGTGTGTGTGTGTGTGTGTCTGGGTCAGGTGAGGTCGTCATGGTTGTCATGAGTCACATGTGTGTCAAACATCCTTACGTGTGGGAAACATTCCCAAAGCAGCAACATCAACAAATCACTACAGCCACTTCTTACCCTCCTTCGCTCTTCCCTCCCCCTCCCCCTCCTCCTCCTCCTCCATCATCAGAGGTGGAGCCCTTTAAAGCAGCTCACATCTCAGAGAAGATCTTGCTGCGGCTGATCAAACACCCCAGCGTGGTGCAGGAAATCAAGTTCGACGAGAAGAACAAGCGAGCGCAGCAACACTTCCTGTTCCAACGAAACAAGCCAGCGGACTACTTCATCCTGGTGCTGCAGGTACGTGAAGTTGTTCTGATCTCACCGACTTAATACAGAACCACTCCACCTAGAGGTGCCCAGAAGTGGAACTACATGGTGTAAATACAAAAGACACCAGGACGTCCACGGTGCAGCACAGCCACCTTCTTCCTGCAACACCATGCAGCAGTGGAGTGAATCTCTCTGGATCTCTCCCTCTGTATAAATACAAACTCTCACACCTCTCTATCCTATAGTTACTCTGACCTTTGACCCTGAACCCTCTGTATGTTGTCATGGATCTCTATCCTATAGTTACTCTGACCTTTGACCCTGAACCCTCTGTATGTTGTCATGGATCTCTATCCTATAGTTACTCTGACCTTTGACCCTGAACCCTCTGTATGTCATGGATCTCTATCCTATAGTTACTCTGACCTTTGACCCTGAACCCTCTGTATGTTGTCATGGATCTCTATCCTATAGTTACTCTGACCTTTGACCCTGAACCCTCTGTATGTTGTCATGGATCTCTATCCTATAGTTACTTCCTGGTCCCTCTCTCCTCAGTCTGCAGCTGAGGAGACAACAAGATACAACAAAACACTTCAACGATCAGCAGCGGTTGGGTGAGAAACCTATCATGTCTCTGCTGTGTTTCCTCCCTCAGGGCCGAGTGGAGGTGGAGTTTGGTAAGGAGGCGCTGAAGTTTGAGGCTGGAGCTTTCGCTTATTACGGCGTACCTGCCATCATGCCAACTGGTAACACACACACACACACACACACACACACACACACACACACACACACACACACACACTGGTTGCATGTGCGAGAAACGCTACATTCACAGATCAACTCAGTCACTTCCTGTGTTGATCGCGATGAATGTAGACTTGATGTCGCTCATTCTACGCTTGAAGCTCCACGCCGCAGTGCTCTGGAGCTCACAGTGGCTTTCAGTCCACAGATCTCCCTCTCGCAGCAGCGGCCTGGAGCGCTCTGAGTCCATGCTGTACGGCGGGAGCCTGAGCCAACTCAGCGGAGGCACCAGCAGCTACCTGCCCGATTACTCCGTCAGACAGCTGACGCACCTACAGATCATCAAGGTGACGTCACGCGGCTGCAGAAGAGGCTTAGATTGTCGCGGTGCCGTTGTTGTCTGATGGTGACGAGTCTCTGCTCCCGTGCTGCAGATCTCGCGAAGCCACTACCAAAACGCTGTCACAGCCAGCCGCATGGACAGCTCCCCTCAGACACCCGACGCAGACACGTGCCTGGCTGAGGGCAACGCCCCCACCGCCGAGCCTCAGGTCCGAGAGCACCACAACACCCTCATGCCCCCGGGGAACTCCGCCATGCTGATGCCCCCGAGAGAGCCCGGCCGGCCCGGCTCAGCCCGGACCCGAGGGCAGCAGTCCAGCGTCTCCAACAGCACCTCGCTGCTGAACGAGAAGAACCGCATCGTCCGTGAGTCTGGGACCGGACTCACGTTTCACACATGGAGGACCTCCGGCTTTGGTTTGCAATTTACATTTATGTCTCGTGACTTGGGTCCTGCTGTGTGTGTGTGTGTGTGTGTGTGTGTGTGTGTGTGTGTGTGTGTGTTGCAGGCAGTAAGTCAGACGGGCAGAAGAGTCCCAGTGATTCGGTGTTCCTCAGAATGGATGAGATTCCGTACATCAGAGAGGATCGTTCTGAGAGCGATGGGAATGCCGGTGAGATGATTCAGGGTTACCCAAATCACAAGCCAGGGTCTCCTAGCAACCGTCACTGGCTGTTCTGCCTGTAGATGACACGAGAGCAGAAAACATCCTCATTGTTCCAACACTTAGGATCATTATTCAACACTTCCACTACTTTGTGAAAACCATGAGAGTATTATGACATCATTATCACAATGTCTGATAATAGAACTGGATTACATAGATGCAACTTAACACACACTGGTGTCATATAAATCTCTCTCTCTCTCGCTCTCTCTCTCTCTCAGCCTCCATTCTCATGGAAACGGACACATCTCCTTTCATCAGCACCCTGTCTCTGAGCAGCTCAGAGGACACACTGGGCAAGAAACTCCTGATCAAACTCAGTGAGTCACACACACACACACACACACACACACACACACACTCTCTCACTGAGTCTTTCTTCTCTTTGGTGCTTTGCTTCTGCATAACTCTGTGTTATTCCTTAAACTTTAAGGAATAACACAGAGTTGAAGGGGTCCCCAACACGTCGCTCACAAGCTACTGAGCTACTGGTAGCTCGTGAGCGACCCACTTCTGAGTCACTCGCTGAAAGGTTCAAAGAATACGTACATTTGACAACACGTCACCTCGTAAAGCTGTTTACATTTCTATCCAATCAAATTCACAAACATTGCGCCCCCTTTTGTCACAAAACGATTATAAACCAATCAGCTGTCAGTCCAACACACGACGCTGCAGTCATGTTTGGTTACGTGAAACCGTAACATTCGGCTAGCAAGCGCACGCCTCACCACAGACCACAGCAACTTTCCACGGGTAGTAGTATTAGTAAAATAAGTAACTAATTCTAAATGAGATGAATATGATGTGACTTCTTTAGTGTGAGCTTGACTCTGAACATGTAAACAGAACAAAACAAGCTCATGTTGCTGAACTGAAGTGTTGGATTTCAACATTTTGTAAACGTTCACACAGAAGAGGCTTCTTCAGAATCAGACATGTGGAGAAATGTTACTCATAATGTTAAACATGAGGAGCTCTGACACTTTGACTTAGTCAAAGTAGCTCTCAGAGACAAAAAGGTAGGAGACCCCTGCTCTAGAAACTAAAGGGGAGGAGTCAAAAGAGAGAGATGACAGTGAAACCATGACACCTTTAACTTTGACTGTGGTGTGCATAACTCTGAGCTGGATCCATACGGTCAGACAGCTACAGACCAGGGAGAGAACACAATGATGCAGTCAGTGATCGGTGCTTTCCAAACAAGTGCAGGACCTCAGCTGCAACCATGATTCAAAATCCAGCCAAGCAGAGGGCGTGAACCTCCATCAAACCCAGAAGGTGGCAGCAAAGTGCCCAAAAGCTGCAATCAATCAAGTCCCGAACAAAGCAGAAGAAGAATTTGCCACTTTGCTTCTCTGCTGTTTTGTCATAAACAAGTTATTTTGACCTTTGCCTTCATGGAGGGAGGCGCCCTACTCGCCCAGAACATGGACAATGTTATCTCCTCACATTAGCAGCGTCTGAGCTCGCCTCGTCCTCCTACGTTCAGTAGCGCCTACAGAAATGTTTTCATAGGGCGTCACACACACACACACACACACACACACACACACACACGCACACACACACACACACACACACACACAATACTACTGACTGCTGCCTGAGTAATCCTCTTCCTCCCCTCTGCTCGTCTCTTCCTCAGGCCACAAGAAGAGGAAAAAGTCTCGTGAAGGCGAGAAAACACCAGAGGACATTTCAGAGCAGCCACTGGTGAAAACCTAGCGAGACGAGACACACACATACAAACACACACACACACGTGCCGGCGAGCAGGTGGAGGACATTTTAGGGGCGTGGCTCTGGCAAGACTCATCACAGCATTTCATGCTTGCGCCTTTCAGGTTTTTGATGCCTATGATTGTAAATAAAGATTAAGATGAATGTAAAGATGTTTGTAAGTGAGAAGAAGGTTTTATACGCTATAGAATCTACAGATACCCAATGGAGCTGAATGGAAGGATGATATTCCAGAGAGGGGTGGAGCTACGTTTCCATCCAAATATTTTTATGCAAATTGTGACTTATGATCAATGCTTGACGGAACTGTCGAATAAATGTTTTCAAAATGCACAAAACATGTTAGTTTGCTTTCTTTGTGGTGGATTCATTTGAAGTTTAACCGATATGTGAGCTGATAATAGGGGGGGCTCTCATACATCAGAATGCAGCCAATCAGCATCCTCCTTTGAGGTCAAACTGTCCACAGGGCAGATTCTTGGTAAGTAGGCCGAGTGTGATGAGTGGATCCATACTAATGAGCCCTTGACTCCAGGCCACGCCTACAGCAGCTGCTGTATGCACCGTTTCTACTATGAAATTCAAAAGTTCTCCAAATAAATCCACAGCAAAGGAAAGAACCTTTAACCTTTTACCTCTTTCTGTTAGATGGCAACTTTGACCTTGTTTGTGAGGTTCTACCAGAGCTGCTCCACCCACAGCACTAACAGAAGAACACCCAGCTCGTCCTGTCCCTTCAACTCTTTCTGCAGAGAGAGAGAGGGGGGGGAGAGAGAGAGAGAGAGAGACAGACAGACAGACAGACAGAGAAAGAGACAGAGACAGAGACAAATGACGCACAGGGTCTTCATCTCATCTCTCGTTTCACCACCTGTGAGACGAGAGAGAGAGAGAGAGAGAGAGAGAGAGAGAGAGTTAGTGTTATTCACTATGATGTAATGACATGGCTATGCAGATAGAGAGGAGAGGAGGAGACATTAGCTCAATCTAAAATATCTCATGGAAAGCACATGATCAAAGGTTTTACACTTCAGGCTTCAGGTGGAGCTGAGGAGGAAGAAGACACTCAAAAAAACACTGCAGCAGAAACCGATTCATTTCATAAGTCCTAACATCAAAACAATCTGGATTTATCTGCCAACCGGGCAGAAAATCAAATCCATCCTCTTACAGTGTGAACTCTTCTTCTCAGCCTTCACCATTATCATCATCATTTACTTTAGGAAGATTCAATCTTTTCATAAGCCTCGCAAAACACTCCTTCAATGTCCACAACGTATCTATGAGTCGTGACCACAGAAACCATGCTGAGACAGAGAGGCCATGGTTTATTTCAGCATGCACACATATGAATGTCCAGGTGAAGGTGTGGCTCACAGGGGTTCTTACAGTACTAACCACTATTAACTCTTTGAGGGCGACCGCTGTCACTGGCGCTCAGGCTTTGAGTCATGCACGTCAGCTTTATTTCTACAGCCCAATATCACATCACACCACCAGACTTCCTGTGGCTTACGCGAAGCAGGAAGCGAGCGGAGAGGGGCGAGGCCTTTGCTGGACCGTGGCGACGGCCTCGTGGATGGACCGGACAACCGCGTTCATCCCCGGAGGGCAACAGGTATACGTGCTTCTGTTCCTTTAGGTACTCCACCTGCTGGGCTGCGGGGCACGTGGCAACACAATGAGTTACAGGAGAGCAAACGTCTCCTCTGGCGGCAGGAGCAACGCATCAACACACATGGAAGCTGTAAACTTCAAAAGCTAACATATTCAGGTTTATGAAGCAGAAACACAAAGAAGATGTCAAGTCCATATTGAAAAGATCTCCCACATGAAAGCATTGCAAAGGTTTCAAGATAGAGCGTGGGTGAACGATCCCACACCTGCGACAGAAAAACTAAATGCGGGACATGAGGGAATCAAATAAGAGGAGCAACATATCCAAAATATATGAGGTTCCATCACGAGACCTACAACTGATCTGAGCTTAAACCAGCTCGTTTCCCACACCGTCAGAGTATTGCTTTACTTGTCTGACATCAACATTTAACACCACCTTCACATCTCCGGCTGCCATTTACTTGACACTCAGCCACTTGAGTGACGCCTCTCAAAGACAGATACTATGTCGCTCCACGTCCCACATTCTCACCTTGGGGACAGCACACAGAAAGACCAATGGGGTGATCACACGATTATCCTCTTTCACCGTCATTTCACTGGTGGATGAGGCGTGTAACAGAAGGGATCTGCTCGCTTCTTCTGCCAGCCGTTATTTTATTCTTTCCGTGTGTGGGGTTTGTTCTCCTGTACTCAGACTGGCTGGAAGCGGTGCCTGGGAGGCCACGGTCAGGGCCGTAATGTTCCTTCTCTTTAATAACGTCACTTACAGCTCAATAGAAAAGGCAGCTGGAGTCGATATTCGATATACTAACATATTGTGATTTTATCTTTCACTTGACACCGATACTCACAATTCCTTGTTAACTTTCTAAATAATAACAATAGTATCATAACGGAAATCGTTCCTAGTGGAGGAAGTAATCATGACTGTGTTGACACAGCAGGCGCCAGAGACACACGGACTTCTGTGTCCTGCTAAAGGACACAATCCTGATACCCCCACTATCTACATGTCAATACATGAATATGGCTGTCTGAATGTGTGTGTGTGTCTGTGTGCGTGTGTGTGTGTGTGTGTGTGTGTTTTGTCCACTCACGGTTAAGGCCAGTGAAGCTGTCCATGCCGACCTGCTAGTGATGTGGTCCCAGCACCCAAGGGTGCCCAGAGCCTGAAGCTTGGCCTTCAGCTGGTCCCTCATCAACAGGACTCTGTCCGCCATGGTCTTCACGTTACCCTTCCTACAGAGAGGAAGCACGGGGGGGGGGGCCCAGACAAAAGAGAAGAAATAGTAGATGAAGAGAGTAAAAAAGAAGCCAAAGAGACGAAATGCCAAAGAGAGAGGAAATGTGAGCAGCAGAGAAAAGAAACGGAGGAAATCAGAAAAACAATGAGAGAACCTGAGAAGCTGGAGATGGAATCAAGTTCAAGTCACCTCTGAGGGCATCCAAACGTTGCTCAAAAGGGTTTAACCCATTCAGAGAGCGCATGGGCACGGATGCATCTTTATCATAGCGCATCACTGTAACCCAATGAGGTAACGTTACAGTGATGCTTCCACATTAGAGAGGAGAGGAATCACAAAAAGAAAAACTGGCATGAACTGTCAGTCTGTGTTCTTCTTTATTTCAGCACTGAAATAAAGAAGAACACAGGGCCGGAGCAGAAAATAAAACTGTAGACAGTAAAGACTCGTGCCAGTGTTTCGTCTGGCTTCTGATGGCGCCGGCGGCCACCGAGCCAGAAACATGTCTTTCATTACAGAAACATGACCACCCAGGCGCCTGCATGCTGAGAGAGAAGGAGCGCCACAATGATCCTGCAGAGGGAAAGAACTGGACAAGAGAGAGCTCACACCTCCACCAAGGCCAAACAAACCCTGCTTCTCTGTCTACTACTGTGTCTCTTTTGACCTTTACCAATATTCTGATGGATGATCTCTCACCTTGTTAGTTTAAGAGATATGATTGTAAATCAATAATCTCTACGGTGTGATCAGGTCTGGATGGAGCTCTGGAGCTGCTGAAGATCCATTCAGTCTGTCTGTCCTTCACTGAATCAGCTCCACCTCAGCTCCATGATGCTGCTAGTTGATGTTTGTAGCTCTGCTAGACATTGGCTGTTGGTGATATTACTTTATCAGAAATTGCTATCAAGAATAAAATAAAATAAGATAAAAATTATTAAAAAATGAATAACTTTAATAAATTAAAGTCAACTGCCGCCCCTTCTGTTGGCGGCAGTTGGGTGCGGCAGTAGCTCGGTCCGCTGGGTCGACAGCTGGGACCCGGAGGGTCGCCGGTTCGAGTCCCCTGTGTGGACCAAGTAAGCAGACTGGTAGCTGTTGAGTTGCCAGTTTGCACTCCAGAGCACTGCCGAGGTGCACATGAGCAAGGCACTGAACCCCCAACTGCTCCATGGGCGCCGATAAATGGCTGCCCTGCACCCCCTCTGTAATGCATGTGTTTGTGTGTGTGATATGTAAGAGGGGGTGCAAGAAAAATTTCATTCAATTGCATGTAATTTGTGAGTGAATTGCAACATGATAAATAAACAATCTTAATCTTATCTTAATCTTAATCCTTTTGTTGGCAGGGGAATCAAGACAGCAGATAATTGACCTAAACCTTAAAGATTCACCATAAATGTTGATTATCAATTAAAATTATCTAATTAATTAATTAATTAATTAATTAAATGGGACTAATTTAAAGGGTCATTTGGCGTGGAAGGGGAAGGAATCATACGAACATCAAACGTTCAGAGCAAACAATTTCAGACACTTCTTGCTATAATATAAAAGGATATATAATTCACAATAATAACTCAAAGTCATTACCATCAATAGAATAAACCGGAAAACATCAAACAATAACAAGAAGTTCAGGTAATAATCATTCATGCAGCATGCAGACATCAGTGCTGGAAAGTGTATGGCAGAACACAATAGCAGAAATATTCAACATGGAAAATTCAGTATTCCATACAGTGTATTTATCTACTTAGATCTAAATCTGACTTTAAATCTTAATCTGCCCAAACATCAAAGCCTTACTTAATAGAATCACATCCGTTTTGTGATTCTCTGTAGCGTGGGTTGGACAGAGCAGTCTTCTGCGCTGAGGTTCACTGAGTCCATGGTTTGTACGTTGAGGTGAGCTTTGCTCCAAGTCTTCAGCTCCGGGCTTGAGGAAAATGTTTCAAAAGTCACGTTTCAAGAAAATACCAAAAAAACGATCAAAATGAAGGGAATACATTTTAAATCACATTTTTGTACAGAAAAAGAAGAAGGATGCAGGAAATGCAAGTTTCATTATGATTTATTGGAGGGGATGAGAAGCGGACACACAGTGAGCCACACGAGGGCAGCAAAACCAAGCAAGAGGAGCAATTGTCTGTCTCAATCCATGTGCCATTCTCATCCCTAAAAATAACACACACACTACAAATAACCGTCCCTGTCCTTCAACCTTATTAACTCATAACCCATAACTTTAATAAACTTAGAATAAATGATGTATTTTATATGAACAAAATCAATTCAATCCTATCTTACCACAATCCCTTCATTATTCAAACGTGCCAAAGAACACAAGCTGTTATTGAACAGAAAAGACACACACTCACACACACACACACACACACACACACACACACACACACACACACACACACACACACACACACACACAGCTGTCTTGTGCCCCCTCTCACTCAGTCATTGCCACAGATGAGGCCCTCCTCCTCTCTTCCACTTTTTACCTTCTCTGTCCAGACACACTGCGGTGAACAGTCAACAGTGTGGAGTTTCAAAGGGGCCGGGGGAAGGGGAAGCTGATTGAGTCAATTTGTCGACATGATGGACGTTTTGTGGCCTGGGCCCCTGCCTGCTGCAGGGCACACAGAGAACAAACAACAACCTGAGTCTTGGATGAGCTTGGTGAGTCAACTGGACACTGGTGTGATACAACGTACAAGAGAGCCACCAAGGTACAAGAGAGAGCCACCAAGGTACAAGAGAGAGAGCCACCAAGGTACAAGAGAGAGAGCCACCAAGGTACAAGAGAGAGAGCGACCAAGGTACAAGAGAGAGAGCCACCAAGGTA